>NW_013666400.1:121934-141223 GCF_000517525.1 Limulus polyphemus
ACCCCCAATGAAAGAATAGACCATTCCAAGCTTCTTCTTGTTGTTAAACAAATGTTTAAACAACTTGTTCAAAACAAAATATGTTGAAATTAATAAGATGTAAAAACCGAAGACTAATTTCCATCATAGATAGGTAAATATTTTTTCTTTTTAAGAAGAAATTCTGCATTGCAAAACTAAATGTTTTCATTACGCTAAGAACAGTTGAAACACTTGTAGATTACTTCTTATATAATCATGACTAACACGATATAATAAACATACATAATAAAAGTATTTGTATTTAATCATTAAATAATAATCATATCTAGTATGGAATACTTGTACTCATTTATATGCAACAGAAATAATTTTAACAATTTTCCCTAAATACATGTATATAGGACTCGCATCAAGACTAGCCATAAGCTAGTATCAGGTTCAACATGTCTATAAGAATTAGACTAAAACGATTTTATCAGACTGACTAACATTATAGTTACTGAAAAGATCAATGTGAACCCGATTGGATTTTACATAATCTTAGTTAATCAACCTACTTGTGCACCAAGTTGCTTGTGTGTCCATAAGTTTCTTAGTTACCATCCTCCATGTTTCACTTAGGAGTTTGCAACAAAATGTTTACCCGAATTGTTATTATTATAATTTTCATTGTCACAACAGCATCATTGTACTGGCTTCGCCGCCAGTTTTGATTTCACATCTTTTAGTCGCCGTCGTATCTTTTTTCTTGGCCACATATTTTTTACAGCTGGGCTGTTTTTAGTTTAGTTATCACTACTTTTTAACAAAGCAGAATACACGAGTGATCGTGAGAGATGTCATCACACCTTTTTGTGATCAACACAGCCTAAAAAATACATGTACTAACTTACAAGTGTGAGCTGTAAATGCATGGAATTTACAAACACTTACATATATGGATTTATCACGTCAAGAGCATTTGGCCGACATATTGGTTGAATGTTCACCGGCCAGAGAATTTGTAAAATATAAAAAATACTTCCAAAGTGGCATAGTACAACATTATATTGTTACTTGGATATATGCAAACTATCACATGCTGACGAGACAGTATGATCTAAATAGTAGAACAAGATGTATACCTTCTTCGCTGTTGCAGGCCTGGACACTTTAGTCAATTGAGATCCAGTAAAAATCAGATAATAGCTGATTTTTAAAATTAGATCTGAGGAATTCCTGTAAATAATTTGAGAACGATTCCGTTTACTTTTTGTCCTGTAGGTCTGAGCAAAAATTATCCTTGGAAAATCGACGTTCTTTTTACTGTAACGGTTAAGCGTCGTGTTTGGATTGCGCGAAATTTTGTACAGACGTAGAGTAAACGATCTGTTAAATGGGTACCAAATTTCATAAAAATCAAAGTTTGGAAATTATATTATTTAAATTTATAAAAATTCCGTACAATTTGGTGCGTATAAAGGGAAGAAGACGACGAAGAAAATCAGGCGAAAATTGGCATCGCATATCTCAGTTTTGGTTGAGCGGATTTTCTTGAATTTCAGATTTAAGGTAAGCAAACTGGGAGGAAATAATGTTGAAAAATTAATAGAGGGTATACTAAAGTACAGGTAGTTTAATGTTGAAATTCGTGGGTTCCTGTAAATAACACACTGTGTGCCTCGCTACTCGAAAGGTGTATATCATCCCATGGTACCTGAGCGCTTGTGTCAAGTTTAGTCCTGCTAGCTTGCGAATAGGGATATGAACACAATTTGAAAAATGGAGAACCCGGGATCCTGAGTTGCGCCAGTGACACAACATCCGAATACCAGATTTGAGTTCAACGTCTTGCAGACTTACTTTTAAACCCCCCTTCATACCTGGTTGGCCGTTCCTGGTATGGGGTTACGTCATATAGATAAGGATAGCGCCTTCTCCCAGACTTCCGTGACAACCTGCTAGCTCCATAAACGTGGGAGGAGTTCTCGGAGAAACAAATTCACAAACACATAAATCATATTAATTCACGTTAAGTTACACGTATGAAGAAATGTTATGTACACTATAAGTGGGTTTCCGAAAATGTTTCTTTGGTTCTTACTTTCCTGAAATATAGCATATGATATCGAACAGTTTGAAAAACGCTGGTTTAGAGATAGTAACTACATCTCACAACAGGGCTCCTTCATTAACTCTGTTCTAAAGTGAATATTGCGTTTTGTACTCGAATTCCCATTGAACAGTGTATCTTCAGAGTAGTTCATAATAATTTCGAAGGGAGTCGTACATAACATAGTAGCGTTAACGTGTGTTGATTGTGACTTTGTTTTTGCGTTATGACCTCATAAAGATGTAGACAATATGGTTGTACACTCTTACAATATAAATATCGACAAAACACTGCACACAACTTCGACACACACATTCATTTAGTTTTGCAATGCAGAATTTCTTCTTAAAAAGAAAAAATATTTACCTATCTATGATGGAAATTAGTCTTCGGTTTTTACATCTTTTTAATTTCAACATATTTTGTTTTGAACAAGTTGTTTAAACATTTGTTTAACAACAAGTAAAAGCTTGGAATAGTCTATTCTTTCATTGGGGGCAGAAACCCTCATTTTGGCTCCATTACTCCTTTTTACCCCTTCACTTCATACATAATATAAGGATTGGCTCCCTAAAGACACTATTTGTATAGTGTACAAAGCATTGAGTATCTACATGTTACAGTCATCTAATGTTCATCTGTTATTGGTAATTCCTGTTTTACCCTGAGCATAAGCGTTTTAAAGGAACACCAGATATCTGTAAGAAAGCTAACATCAAGGGTTAAAGGTAACATCATTTACACTAGAATTATAATGCTTTTTAGCTTATGTAAAATATAAAAGAAACAAACCGACTTTTCTATACCCCTACAACCTTCGTAGTACCTTATTTAGTATTCTACAAAAGGTTTGGGTCTAGGGTCACTGATGAGGAGTGGAATTCTCCGAAACTAGTCTGGCCCACAGACACACAATATCTCCAGCCATGTTTCCTTACTTTTTTTACGATCCCTATTTGCAAATTTCTAAATTCTCAAATTTTTAGATATCTTGTATCAATAGAATTAAAACGATTATATATTTTTTGTTTTAGACAAAGCCAGTTCAGATTTTCCATTGGTAAAACATAGTTTAACACACAATACTGACTTGTTACCGTCAGTTACTAAACGAATAAACCATGCAAAAAAAAAGAATGGCGGATGGAAATAATTTAAGAAAAAACAAAAATAAAATGTATCCGTCGATTTACATTCACTGACGTAAATACAATAAGTACAATATTTAATGAGGTTTCGTTGAAAAGAAAATTTGCCATAAAAATTAAATTTCAAGCATTTTATTTAGTTTAGGATTAGCACTTCCCTTAAATTACCGGTTTCAAACTACTATGTTATAACAATGCCTAGTCTACTCGTCCTTAGGACAAGTATAGTATTCTAGTACAGTACAAAGTACGAATAATTAAGCAAAATAGCCATATGACGAGAATTAGGCAATGGTGCAAAAGTGATATATCAGCGAGTGTATTGTTCGACTGTCTAGAAATGGTATGAAGCAAACGAACATTGCCAGAACGGTAGGGTACCTCCATTGTACTGTATCAAGAATTCTGAAACATCACCAGACTACAAGAAACGTTGTTCCAGCAAAGTTTACTGGTAGACGCCGAAAGATTGCTGCTCATAACCGTGTTTTGATCAGGTTAACACGGTCAGTTAAGAGAAGTCTAGCAACACCTTATGACAGGAATGGCGTGAACATATTCATTCCAGTGTATCCAGAAGAACGGTGAATAGGAGACTGACCAAACAAGGTTATTTTGCAAGATGAACTATCTGGAAACCGATATTAACCAGAATTCCTTTCCGTCACCATGTTTCTTGGGCAAAAGAGCGTGCCAACTTTCAGTTAGGACACTGGCGACATTTAACCTTTTTCAGATGAGTCCTGTTTCAAGCATGTTAAAGGTAAAGGTAGGATTTGTGTTCATCGTTTGCCTGGAGAACAAATGAGGGAAAACTGTTTTTCACACGGGGAACACACATAAAGTGGTGCAGTACATGTTTGGGCAGCTATTCATAATGGTGGAAAAACTGCACTTCATATACTCCAGGAAAACGTCAATAGCGTCTCCTATAGGCATCACAAGGAGACGATATTTCTGCCATATGCTAGGGCAAGGTTTGAAATAACTTTGTGTTCTAGGATGACAATGCCACTTCCCACAGTGTGCATATTGTACAAGATTATCTCGAATAGGAGGCCGTTACACGATTCCAATGACCAGCAAAGTCTCCAGATTGTAATCCCTTTGAGAACTGTTAGGTAGAAAATTGCTAATAACAACCCTAAACCAGCTATTGTAGCTGAGTTGCAGCGCCTTTCAGGGACAAGTTGATATGAAATCACGGCGGATTACATCAGTAACTTCATCAACAGCATACCACGTCACCTTGCGGAAATTATTAGAGTACAATGAGGGCCAACCAAGTACTTAATGTTTAATGTGAACTGATATAAGGTTACAGACGCTATTTATAAAAATTTGATGTTATATTTTGTCATTATACATGTTTTGGTAAGGGTTTGTTGTAATAGGTGAAAAGTTGAATTACACATCTTTCTACAAGTGTCTGATAAAATTGGTTGCTGTTCTAATAAATTGTTCATGATGTCCATAGACCTGTCTCATTATACAAATTACATATATAGATCTTTAATATAACATGCATTTCTCAGTTTGACAGCGCTAAGTGTATTTTTATTCCATCTTATTTGTTCCAAAATTGCAAACATTTTGGCCAAGGCTGTACTTCAGCATATAATTTTGTCAAAAGTATTTTGAATTGGAATTTACGATCGGAATGGTACATTATGCATATATGGACCAAATGACTAGGACAGAGAACACTTACCAGAGGGAGGGTAGATTATAAAAAGCACCTGCCACCGCAAGAGCTTTGTAACATTGTGTAACATTTGGACTACAAAACACGATTTGTGATTTCGTTCTTCAAAGCTGTTCTTGCATACCCTCTTTAAAAAAAAAAATTAAAAAAATTGAAAAGTAACCATTTAAACAGATCCTTTATTTTAGTAAGCTCTTCAACTCTCTTCTTAAATTATTATAAGATATCAGCCTACGGCAACTAATTTTATAAGCTAATTGTCCTGTTACAAAAATGAAATTAGACCCTAGTCTGTTTTTCCAAATGTTAGACTTATGTCTTCTCATCTTGTTTTCTTCAGAATACAACACAATGAAATTAGAGATGTTACGTATGACGATTTCTATTAGGCTAAAACTGAGTTAACTTGTAATTTAGATTTAGTATCTAAATATTTGCCGATATATATCCAATTTATGATATTTGCCAACAATGGTACACACAGTTTTCTTTGTTTTATACAAATGGTTTAATATACAAAACAATAATACAATTTACAATAATAATTATTGCAAATAGCTATTACACACAATTATTTATATACAAAAGTTTTACAAACTTACAAGCAATATAAAGCCTTCTTTCTAGTCTGGAACTTCCTTGATATCTTATCGAGGGTTCACGATGAACGAGTTAATTTCGAGTTGATGTAGGCATAATTCACGTAACAGGGAGCTAGCTAGCCCTGTAGTATTCACCGATCACACGCCGAATACAGGTCGAGTTTTCACCGATGACGTTAGGTAATGTTTTCGTAAAAGTATTAATGTCCGATGTGAATCCACTGAAGTTAAATGGTTTGTAATGTTCGAAATTTATAGACGTTCATGGTCAAATATCTGAAATTCCCGACTAATAAGCGTTATTCACAGTTATAGCTTTCGAAGTTTATAGCACACCAACTGCAGCAACTCAATAATAGATACAATTTTTTGGTGCGTTGCATTGGTTATATTTATAGGCGTGAAGAGAGTTTCTCGAAAATTCAGATTACGTAACAATACTAACACGCTACACTAGAGTTTACGTACACACATATATTGTTTATTATTAAACTCGAGAATCTTCTACAACTTTAGAGAATAGGTGGGAGTTTCGCAATACATATTTAACACTATAAGCTATGTCATATAAATTAAGTTTAAACAAACGTCGATATTAAAATAAATATATAACAATAAATCCGCAACAGAGACATTGTTTAACCTATCAATCCCATGAATAGTATCGGGAACTTAAATAGAATCACCCTTTATTCTTTTTTTTGTCAAAAGAAAATAATATACTTTAACCTATCCCCGTAAAATAACCATTCTACATCCCGGAATATTCCATCTTCAAGCTTTCTATAATAAGTCAAGATATTTATCTGATAAGAAGATCAAAACTATAAACATTATTCCAAATATGGTCTAAATAGTGATTGTTATAGAGAGATAAGTACCTCTTTTAATTTATAATCAATATGTCCATAAATACGCCGCAAAATTCTATTAACTTTACTACTAACAACAGAACACTGTCTTGATGGTTTGAGTGACTTATCAACCACGATGCATTCCTTCCGTCACGCTACTGAGGGAATTTCCATCTTTATTCATTGTGTCTGCCTCATTGAATCAAATAATAGTATTGATTGCCAATTTGTTTGAAAGTTCGGCGCTTATTCAATGTAACCACATCTCAAAACACGGGGTCATCGATCCTCAGCCCGACAAACTACCAACTATGCCATGCCCAGCCCCAAAGTTATTTACTGAAAATACTAAATTTGATCTTTGAATTATTTCTTATACTATTTGTTTGAAACTTTAGGATCATTAAACGCTGACTAAAATTACAAGCAGTCAGCAGATAAAGTTAAAATAAGCACTTTTTTAGATAGTTTTTATGCAATATGCTTTGGGATAACATGATAGAATGTTATCAACAGAGATCTAGCTAGCGTAATTACCTAAAACTCAGGTGTAGATTCTTTCTTAGTAGAGCGCACACTCGTCCAAAGCTAAAGATGGTGTGTGTGCAGAACAATCTACAATATGTTCTCTGTTTTCGGAAACTTCTTGTCAGCTTGCTCTCCTTGAACATCTTTGGCCAGATCTCCTTCCATACGGATAACAAACTCTACACCCTCTTTCTAATTAAATATATATTTTCCTTTCTTACATTTACCTCCCCCCAAATAAATATTTTTTATTTTTCATATAGATTATCGTATCCAAACTACCAAAAAAGTTATTTGCATTAAAATATGTCTCGTACAGAAAATAAATACATTAACTGTAATACTGATATAAAACAATTACTTGTCACATTTTAAAACACCTGAAATAGAATAACTCGTTTGTTACTTCCCTAAACGTGAAGTCAAACGTACAAGTAAAATACAATATAAAGAACCTTGTTAATATTGTGTAGGTATAAAGCTATTTAACTAAGGTACTACTACAAGATACTTTTTTAACAAGTGTTAGGGGACACCGCACAGGACCTTAATGTCAGGCTGTACCTGAAATTGGCTTTCGGAATATTGCAGTTACTAGAAGTTATTCATACACTTTAAGTATCTTACGCTTTAAATAGGGTTTCTTTCAAAGTAGTGAATGATTTTTGTTACAAAGATTATCCTTCTATCAGTCTTCTTTAATTTTGTTTCTTACAATTGAGAGAAAATGATTTAGTAATTAAAATTTTATTCCGAACGTAATTTAGGACTTACTACAAAATATAGGAAATAAATTCAGAACATGAAAATAAAATTATTATTTCAATTACTTTGTCAAAATATCGTTTAGATGTTTTACTTTTGTTTATTGCATTTTCCTTCATGAGTTAATTGTGCAAATGTTGTTTGTGAAAATTTATTCATTTTCGTATTCTCAATGTATTTACATAAAGTATAGAGCACTTTGACTTGAAGTGTCGAAAACTTCATTACAAAAAATCATGTTCTGAAACAAAATAAAGAAAACGACGCTGCAACTCGGTTAATATTGACTTCGCGAATCTTAGCGGTTCTTGTATAACTGCAGTACGTTCTGTCACTGCTTCGACTATAAGAAAGTGAAAGTGGGTTTGATCTCAGTAAAAAACACCAACGCTTTTGCAATGCTTTATATTTTATATTAAAGCTCACTTCCGTAAGGTTATTTGTATTTATACTTGAAAATACCTGACAGTTTACTGTTTTCGATTTTGTTTTTATTTCATTGAAGCTTTAAATGTGCAAACAATTTACTTTTCTCAGTTTTATAGTTTTTCCTTTATGCCATCCAATGATCGTTAAAGTTAACTGGTATTATGATTTGCCATTTCAGAATCACTAATAATTCTAATGGGCCACGAAAAACTTAAGTTTTGTTGTCATGGTATAAAAGTACCACATACTGAAATTATAAAGTTTACGTTATTTACCTTATAACAATCACTATAGTAGGTTCGGCTTTATTGCTTTACGAGGGGGACGGCAATTAATATTTGGTGTCTGCTTGATGAAGAAGCCTAATTATAAAACCTGCACACATATTGAGGGCTATAATGATGCTGGATGAAACAATGTTGTTTTTATGACACTTTTTAAAACTTGATTTTATTATACGCGAATAAATATTAAATTATTCTATAAGACATAAATGTAGAGCTTGGTTCTATTCTTTACTGGCAGCATAGTATTTTTTCATTCGCCTTGTCTCTCGGTTTATCCATTCTCTCTTACATCTATTTTTTTTCTTCTGTTAAGCTCCTGTCTTTTATATTTCTTTCTCAAACATCACGCCGAACACACCTGTTTCCCTTATATCAGACTACAACACCTCATAATCATAGCGGTTCTTGTACCTTCTAAATCTGGCTGAACTTAGAAAGGCGACTGCTTCCTCTAATCATTTTCTAAAGACTTAGAGCGCTATAATTCCCTAACTCCTTAGGGATTCACCAAAGGTTGGCAGTTTTCTCACACTCTCTCAACTTCAACTAATGTCACCATAAGCCTAACTTCATAACATATCTTCCTTTTTTCTCCCGAATACATTGAACAATGTTGATTGTATTCAATGTCAGCTGTGCTTCTTTCTAATCTCGATATTATCCTTAGCTACAAAATTCTGGTGTATCATCACACTCTTCTTTAGATTGTTTCACCATTCACAGTCATTTGCAGAACACTTATAATTTTATTGTCTTTACATGTGTCACATTACATTCCGCAGTTTTTGTCTAGATATATATATGTATATATATCATCTCTGTAAAATTGCAAAAAGTTCACAATTTTATATATATATATATATATATATATGTTGCTACTTGATGCAAAATTAATTGGAAAATACCACCTGTTTCCATTTTTCCACCTTTACTGTTCAGGGTTCTAACCAGTAAGTTCACAAATTCTTACTTTTCCATTCATTTGCATCACCAGACATTCACACACAACATCAGTTTTAACACTAGCTGAATGGATCTTAAGTTCCGTATCTATATACAATATATATAATAGTTTTAATCAGAGTAAGGTCACAGGCTGATCTTAATAACTCAAGCATGAAAGGGCTTCTGTATTTTGTTGACCACTCACTGGCTCATAGCACACTTTTATGTACACGCTTAACTAATCAGGTCTGCACTGGCCTATCATCAAATACATTATCACATTATCATGCACTTCCTCCCCTTACTTAATAGTTAATCGTTCAAAAGTTTTAACATGCCCTGTCTGGTCATGAAGCTGTAAAATAGTTTCATGTTTACTTTCGTTACTAATAGTCACTAAACAGGTCATCATACAAGTTTCAACTGTGATTTTTGTGTAACATGGCTTAAGCATATTTACATGATACATTTGTCCCACTACTTCTCCATCCTCTACATCTAATTCATATGTAACGCTTAACTATAGGGAAAGAGCCTATCCGCCTTGCTGCTAAACTATTTTTGGATACTGTTCCAGTATCGCAACTAAATGATTCATCTTACATTTCCATTCTTTATCAGAGTGAAGCCTTTGTTTATCCTTATTCCTCTGACTAGCTTTATCTCTTAACTTTTAACCGTTTGCTAACCTTTGCCTCAAGCTGGTCACATATGCTAACACATTTCGTGACTCTGATTTGCCGCTGGACCAACTTATTTTTAATAAGTCTAATGGACCCTTAACATCTCTACTATACAGTAGCTCCGAGGGTGAAATTCCTGTTGTAGTTTGGAAGACTCTCGCCATGCAAATAGCACAAAAGGCAATATCACATTCCAGTCAACAGGATACTCCTGCACCATTATACTTAGCAGAGACTTAATTGTATCATTTATTCTCTTACACATACCATTTGTTTGGGGTCTATTATGACTAATGCTTTTAATTTTTACCCTGTTGCTTTCCATGGTTCTTGGATTATTTTTGATGAAAATCTAAATCTGATAAGAATTATTCAGGAAACTCAGTTTCCTGATAGGGAGATAACCACGGGTCCGACCCGTGGTTATCTTCCTATCAGGAAACTTTCCTGACCCGTGGTTATCTCCCTATCAGGAAACTCGACCCGTGGTTATCTCCCTATCAGGAAACTCGACCCGTGGTTATCTTCCTATCAGGAAACTTTCCTGACCCGTGGTTATCTCCCTATCAGCTCATGCACTATTTTCTTTATTTCTGTAGAATCTAGTGTTATATGTATATAGTGGTAGAATCAAGCACTGTTAGAAAATAGTTATTCTCTTGCTCTGCTACTGGATGTTGTCCAATAATATTAAAATTAAAGGGTTTACTAATAACTGCTAAATTAACCATTGAGCTTATTACTTTCATGATAGTTGACATGCTGTACAGTTATTTACATAACTTTCTATATCTCCAAATATACCCAGCCAGTAATAGTTATTAATGATCCCATCTTTCGTTCTAGCTATGCCTAAATATGCACCCACCATTGCATCATAGCTTAACTTTATTACTGCCTGCCTGCATTCCTTTGGGAGTAATATTTAATCCATATTTTATATTGCATCATTCCAATTACAGTTACATCTCAACACTCTTTCTCGCTAGCAATATTAATTTAATTATTTCCGGTTCTACTACGGTTTCACTGTAAAATTTACAACACTCTCACTTCCTAACTGCCATTTAATTAAGTTTTCTTAATCCATATTCCATATTCGAACAACATTTCAAAACTCTTTTTTATTTGTATTATATACTTGATGATTTATTTCTCCACTATCTCTTACTCCTGTTTCATAGCTTTCTTTAATCTCATTTCATATCTGGTTACTTTGGCTACTGGTGTATTTTGTACTTTGGTTACCACAGCTACTGGTGTATTTTGCAACCCGACAGCTTCTACCTCATTACCAAGTAAAACCGGATATCATCCACTTCTCAAACAATTATTTCATTTTCATAAGCTCGACATTTCAAAGTAATTTTCGCTAGTAGTACATTATATTGAACTATTTCTGCTGTGGTGCGAAACCTAATTAAATGTAATGTATCACCTGTGAGTTCAATATCTTTTACTAACTATTTTCTCACCAGAGTTTTCCAATTTCTAGTATCTCTTAACGCATTTATGACTGGCTTACTTATCAGAAGGTTTTGTAAATATTCATTTTAAGTTTTCTCTCTGCCTTCGATACAAAATATTACATTCTCCCTTCTACTTTTGTTTGTAATTAAGAAAAAAAGCTACACAATGGGCTATCTGTACTCTACCCACCACGTTGTAAGTCTGCAGACACACCGCTGTGCCACTGGGTGGCTCTCCCTTCTATCCACAGTTTTCTTGTTCTGTGTACAGAACTTAGCTAATACGCCCAACCTATTCACACATAAAACATTTTGGTGGGGGTTTGTAATTTCTTTCCTTATTTACAAAATATCTTTATAGAAAGATTTTTTTTTTACAATTCTTGGGAGTGCTGATCCGGTGTTATTTGTTTGTGGTGAGTACTTTTGTTTCTCGTCACTGCATATTCAACCGCTATCGTCACTGCCTTACGTGATGTGTGTTATTTCTGGCAGTTATTTAGATTTTAAAATAATTATTTCCGAAGAAATAATTACTAATCTAGGATGCTCGAAGATTAAACAATCCTTCTTCACCCCGCGCGTGGTCTAGGAATATGGGCTTAACATGAGAAAACAGGAAATTAATGCAGACAAGGTATGTAAATGTAAAAAGGTAATCGTGAGAGTAACGGTAAAATCAAAAGTGAAGAGCAAAGTAAACTAAACTAAACCAAACGGCCGATATCGGACAGATGGTCCATCAGGGCGGCTGGGATCTAAAAACCCTATGCCGAGAATTTAATATGGGGGGAAACGGGAGTACCCCGAGAAAACCCACTTTCACTGGTAACGACCAATTCACGACCACCAAAGTGAAGTCCGGTGCTGGGGGTTGATTAGCTTTTGAATGAGTTGTGGAGTCGCCTGAGGTTTGCCATGGTTTGATTGTGGAACCGGAAACGGTTCCAGGCAGGTGGAAAAGGCGTATGGTCCTCGGTGTCGGTGTCGTTGGTGAGTGGGCGGAAGACACAGAAAGGTTCGTCATGTAGGTAGAGATCGGGGGAAATGTCAATTACTAAGGTGTTCGGTGAGATTGACGACGATGATGTGCAAACGGGCTTTGGGCTGGGAAGCGGGTTATTAGTATTTTGATAGACGTCGTTGGTAACTGTGAAGACTTGCGGCTGGGTCTTGGTACCTTTTTTCCTCCTAGTAATGGTGGTTTGGGTTGACATGTCTTGAGATTCAGGGGTGGGTGAGGTTTGAGTGGCTTGGTCTATTGTAATAAGATGGGCGGTACAGTACTGTTTGGCGGTGGTTTTCTTTAGCGTGTTGAGAAACATGGGCTTGGGGGTGGGTGAGGTTTACGGTAAGGTTTTTCTGCCTTAAAGTAATGATAATCAAGGTAGCAACCGTGGGTGAGAATGACATCTGCTATTGTTTTGGAAGTTGGGAAGTTGTGACAACAAATCTACAACATTGTCAGTGTTTCCAGATCTTTCAATCCATTTAACTACCAACTCGTGCACTACATCACACTTTAATTTGTCTGCGCTCGCAATCCTATTGTACGCTACTAACCCCTTGCAGGTGATACAGGAAGTCGTTTCATCATCATGTCCTGTAGCTGCCACTCTTCTACTTCAGCAATTTTTTAAAAAGCATAGAAAAAATACACATATTTTGCTTTCGCTAGACTTAGGCACTGCTTCTTTGTCTGTTTGTTTTGAATTTCACTCAAAGCTACACAAGGGCTATCTACGCTAGCCGTCCCTACTTTAACAGTGTAAGACTAGAGGGAAGGCAACTAGATATCACCACCCACCGCCAACTCTTGGGCTACTTTTTTTTACCAACGAATAGTGGGATTGACCGTCAGATTATATGCCCCCCCCCCACGGCTGAAAGGGCGAGCATGTTTGGTGGGACGGGAATTTGAACCCGCGATAGGCAACTGTAAATTCTTGAATTATTTCTGCTTATGCCAGTCTTCTAACTCTAGTTTAACGTTTTTTCGCATCTTCTATATCCAAGCGTTTATTCTAAGCTTCCACTTCCAAATGTTCTCAGCTTCTAAAAGTTTCATTTCTAACCGTATCTTATCCAGTTTTAAATCTTTACCATGATAACCTTCGCGAACACCATTCGCAGTTTCCATATTTTCACTAAGCTCAAGGTTAGGAAATCATTTATTGTGACTCTTCTATTAATTGTCCCCCGGATTTACAACGTTAAAGTCCGGAGTTCGACTCCTCGTGGTGAACACAGCTGATAGCCTAATGTGTCTTTGCTCTAAAATAAACAAAAACAGACCTCCTTCAATCAAAATTTTACATATCACATCTTGTTTTCCAGTTGCTACTACATGTTATATTTACAACGTTAAAGTCTGGAGTTCGACTCCCCGCGGTGAACACAGCAGATAGCCTAATGTGTCTTTACTCTAATATAAACAAAAAACAGACCTTTTTAAATCAAACTTCACATATCACATTTTTTTTCCAGTTGCTACTACGTGATATACCAATTCTGTACATTTATTTACCAACCGACTTTTTGTCAGTGATTTCCAATTCTTATTCATGCTTAAACAATGATCCACACAATATATAAATAATAAGAATTAACTGAACTACAGTAAAAAAAACAAAACAAACAAAATAAGAACAAAAGTATACTTACTCTCTTTCCCGACTTCACTGCTTCATCCAGTTAACTTTTCTCATTATTTATTGTTGATGTGTTTCCACTCCATACTCTTCTTTCGATGGTGGGTTTGATTCCGAATGAAATGATCAACTACGTTTGTGACACCATTTTGTTAAGATCGTGCTGTACTCGCACTTCGCTTTTTCTTAAACTTTATTAACGTTATACTTATTTCTATCAGAAATTGACTCATACTAATATAAATATCAAACAATTGTTTATTACTCTAATCTACAGTCTCTTTTACACCTCCTGGTCTTCTTTTTTTCTTCTTTTGTTAAACTCTGTTTCTATATTTCTTTCTCAAAAACCACGTTGAACACACCGGTTTCCCTTATATCAGATTATAACCTTTAAATCTGGCTTAACTTAGAAAGGCGGCTGCTCCCTCCAATCGATTCTTTACAACTAACTTCGTAACAGCTCGCAAAATAAATTAACAATTGAAATAATTTTCAACTATGAAAATAAATAATTGATACGTTTGTAAAATTTTACTAATATTTTCAATAGAAAATGTATAATTATATCAGGGCTATTAACAGACACAACTCAAACGATGAGATTGCCATCCAAAACTTGAAAATAATCATTTGGTAAACTTGATAATGATATTCAGCGTATCGTTAAGATAGGTTAGGTTAGATTGTCACCCAAAACTAGAAAATAATCATCATTGTAAAGTTAACAATGATATTAAATGTAACGTTAAAATAGGTTATGTCAGTTTGGGTTACCATACAAAACTTGAAAATATTCATTGTTGTAGACTAAATAATGATACTTAGCGTATTGTCAATATAAGTTAGGTTGTCATCCAGATCTTGAAAATAATCGGTATTGTAAACTTAATAATAATATTGAGTATGTTGTTAATACAGATAAGGTTGGATTGAGTTGCTACAGATAAATATTTATCCGTGTAAAGAAAATACCATTGGATTCAAAATGAACTCATCCAATACTGCTGAAAGCTAAATAGATGTGACAGTTACTGGAAGTTCAGAATCATGAGACTGGTCACGTTCATACATTTTTATGTCGTTTTCTTAAAATTCAAAATTCGAAATGTTGCATTGAATTACTTATTTCTTATGTAAAATGAATAATAAAAGACACTGAGTAATTTTACAGGAGACATATCACATCTTCCAAGGACATTTTATTGTTAACTTTCAGGACGTAAGCAGATGACAGCTTTGAACACTATTTGAAAAATCACTCACAAAAAAGGAAACCTAATTAATAATACTTAATTAAAAACACTTACGCTTAATTTATTCCATAGTTTTAAATATCTTTTGATTTAACATAAATGTTTTTTTTACATTAAACTTTGTTGACGTTTTCCTAAACTTATGTAAAATACAAGAAGAAGCAATGTATTGGAGCTATTGATGAATAGAACAATGCCCCAATTTTTAATTTTCTTTACAATGACATTTTTATAATGAAGTCTTTGAGAATGTTGTGTAAGTAACCGATACCGCCGTTGTTTAATTTTTGTCTTTGTTATATGTTTTTAATCAAAACTTTGTTTTAAAGTTTCACTGGTTCTGAAAGCTAGAGATTTACATTTTTAATAAGTTTTAAAGCCATGCAGTTATCTGATCATTATTCAAATAACGTCTGAAAGGAAAATATTTGATATATTATCCCTATTGAAATTATTTTGAAGCATGTTTTTCTTTTTATAAGAGTAACTGTTTTCCTAGAACGAAGTAGTCGCAGCTGCTATTCTTTACAACTAAAAGAATAACAGTATTCTTGGAGAGATGGAGGAAAAAGTTTGGCATTAAGTTTCACTCATTGTAGACAACAAATTAGTAATGATTTGTTTTCAATTTTCTAAATATTGTTCCTGCATGTCACAAATAATGCAGGGCATAACTAATCCAGAATCGCAAAAACATATTACAGGAATTCACTAAATGAAATTTGTCCATGGAAGGTTTCGTGATATCTTAACATCTGATTCAATTTTCCGTACTGTTCATTTCGGGTAGACTATATGCTCTAACGGTTCTACCCAAAAATGTATTATAGGTGTCGCCTTACGACGTATCAATTGTTATACATATTATCTTAAGTTACCTTGCTTTGAGGTTAACAATGAATTTCCATTAAAAATGTATGAATATAAGTATTCTCCATGTAAATTTTACACTGGAAGGTTGACTTATGTTGATTATTTGAAAATAACCTCGATCTAAACTGTAGAACATCAGCAGGTCCGATTCAGTATTTGTTTTCTTATCAATAAACCATTAATTAATGACTATGTATGACATGAAAACCCAAACTTCCACTAGCTTTGGTACTATAAACAACTTTATAGCACTGCTTTTAAAACACACATGGAATTGTCATACCCACTGCTTTATAGGACCAACCCCAGCACTCAGTGGTAACGCTAAAAATTGGGTTGTGATGCTCGTGATAGTCACAGGATAAATAACCTATTGTATTTAACAGTGAACAAACAAACAATTTTACATGACTATATACGATCCGTATTAATTGTTTTAGCGAATATATTCCTCTTTTATTGGTATACTAAACTTTAGGTAATTTTGTCTATGAAATTATGTTATCAGTTATTAATCTTTACAAAATTGATAGTTTGCATTTTTTTTTATTTGAACATCGTTTTAGATGCTGTGAAGGAAATTTTTATGGGTTTCAGTCCTTAGCTGGCCATAGTGTTGGCATCGATGACTAATTTAAATCTTTAATTTCTCAGTTGGTCACCGTGTTGGCACCAATGACTAGTTTAAATATTTCAATTCTCAACTGGCCACGGTGTTAGCATTGATGACTAATTTAAATTTCTATTGTTGCGCTGCAATACTAAGTAGCAAAGAGTTTTATGATCTGGAAAGTTAAAGGAATGTGTGAAAAGAAAAAGGACTTTATCTAGTATAGGCTCTAAATTATCATGTAATGAAGTAAACGATTGTCTGCTGGGAGAAAATGTTCTTCTGCACTATCATAATACTAAAACTTCACATTATTCGCGCCATGACTGAAACTGAGAATTTCGGATGGACAGTGCTTTCCCCTATACGTACCTGATCAAGCTCTCTGAAACTTGACTGAAACTGAGAATTTCGGATGGACAGTGCTTTCCCCTATACGTACCTGATCAAGCTCTCTGAAACTTAAATTTTTTTACTCATTTCGAGATTGTCCGTGTAAATAATAATTTAGACAAATAATGTTTTAACAGCAGCCATACGCAATTAAAGCCATAACACCATTCCTGCATTTTACGAAACTGGTATAACTAATCGTGGTTTTTGTATCTTAAGATTTGGGATATTATATGTAGTCTGTGCCGACGTTTTTAGTTTTTTAACGCAATAAGATATTTGGTTTGTCGAATTTCGCACAAAGTTACTCTAGAGTTATTGAGTTAGACGTCCCTAGCTTAAAAGTGATAGACTAGATTTAAGGCAGTTAGTCAACACCACCTACCGCCAACTCTTGGGATATTCTTTGCCAACAAATTGTTGAATTGAACGACATATCATAATATCCTCACGGCAGAAAGGACGAGTCTGTTCGGTAACAGGTTTCGATCCTACAGCTCTCAGATTGTGAGTCGAGTGGCCTATCTACCAGGCCCCTCACTAATTAAAAACTGTACAAAAACGTATCGATCATGGATTTCTATGTGATCGGACTGTAGAAACAAGCGCTAGGACCGCTGTTCTCGTACAATTAGATGGCTCATGGAAAATATACAGAGAGGGGTGGTACACGTTGATATGACAGCGTTGCGACGGAGTATTTTGCAATATAAACTATGTGGCAGGGCTATTGTAAAGAACTATAAGAACGTGGTGAAGTTCCAAAATGGTTTTAATATAATGCACTCAGCATTCTGTAATAGTGTTAGAAAGGACGCATACTTAAACCACAATAAACTTTTTAGGGCAGCTTATAATACCATATTTTGTTATCACTAGTCGAGGTCGGCTAAACATACCATTAAAGAGGACGTTGAAAAGTTAAACTGCTATAGATTTCTGAAAATTATTTAATATTAATATTATAATTTCTAGTAATTTGGGTTAACTAACACAAGAATAACTAGATATAGTAAGATTAGTAAGTAAAAGTAAGACGGTCAAAGTTTTAGCTTAGAGTTTATTGGTGTAATTTTACTACAATGTTAAAATCGGTACTATAGACTTAGGTGTATTTCAACTTGCTGGTAAATCGTAAAACGGGATAAATACGTTGTTACATTAAATAAACACAATCTAAAAACTAGTTTATTGTCTCTTGGTGTTTTAAGAATTAGCTTGTTTACTTGAACCTAACCATTACTTTAAATTCAGCCTATAGTGATAAGTAGGTTATAATATAAATCAGACTAAAAAAAGAGATTTTATTATTAACATTACGTATATGTCAAAGACCAGTTATTGTCACTTCTAATAAAGTTCTATATCTAAGTTCTATAGATAAACTTTATTACTTTAGTGTGAAGACAAACTAGTAATAATAATAAAAATAAATAATATAATTGTTTCTCAAACGTTAGGCTTAACAGTAACAGTGCTGACAATAGGCTACTGGTATTTGGTATTATTTATTTGCAGGCTACAAGTATAAATACAATGGTTAAGACTAGTGTAGGAGTTGAGTGTTCACAGTTTGTTAGGTCTAATGAGTGCAATGTGTGAGTTGTATTAGAGAACTCGGGACTGGCATGTACTTTTAAGGAAGCTAGTAACGAAGATGTGCAATTTGTATGTAGAGTTTGTAGATTGGAGGAGAAGTTGGAGGCTATCATAATTAAAGTAGAGGTAATAGATAAAGAAAAGTATAGACTATGGGAAATAGCAGCAGGATTTCAAAAGGAGCTTACGCTTTTACATGCAAGGAATACATCAGCTAACAATGACTTACAGGAAGTTAGAAAGATTATTATTAGGGCTAAAAGTAGTGAATGTCATTGAAATGAGCCAATTTTATTGAGCAACAAAATTCAGCCCTTGGCTTCTGCAGACGATGAACTTTTGAAGAGAAGGAAACAAAAGGGTCAGAGAAGGATATGGATGATACGGAGGTTATAATTATAGGCGATTCCTTGACAAG
>NW_013666400.1:142206-146366 GCF_000517525.1 Limulus polyphemus
CATATAGATTGGGAAATGCTAGAGTCAAACCGTAAGGGAGAAAGGTTTTTGGAAACTGTTCAAGTTGGCTTTCTTCACCAATTAGTCAAGGAACTTACTAGAAACAATGCTATTTTAGATGTATTGTTAACTTCAAATATAGAAATGATCGAGAAGGTGGGAATTGGGGAACATCTGGGTGCAAGTAATCATTGCTCTATTAGGTTCAATGTTTTGCTGCATATGGAGATAAGAAATAACGATATTTTGATTACAAATTTCAAGAAAGTAAATTTTGAAGGAATGGGACAAGAATTATCTGTTGTTGACAGCTAAATTCTTTGGAAACACTGATCAGAAGTGGAAAATGTTTAAAGATAAATTTTTATATATTCAAGGTAAACATATTCCTTATAGAAAGAAAAGGGTAGCTGCAAATAAAATAGGAGGTTGCCTCACAAAGAGTATAAGAGATATAATTAAAGAAAAGCAACATAAATTTGAGAAATTTAAATTGAATGGTATGATCGGAGATTTATAAGATTATAGCGTCTATATTATTTTCTGAAGCTATAAATCCCTATTTTGACCCCATGTCTACAGTACTTATCAATTTTAGTGGAGTCAAAATGGGGATTTGTAGCTTGAGAAAACAATGTAGGCTATTTCCAACCTAGTTTGTATACTTATTTTACTCTCTAGTTGTAGACTTGAAAGTAGAAACTTTGCATTTTGATTCTATTTGTTTCTGCACTTTTTTATGATCCCTAATCCACTCTTTATATCAATAATTTTTAATTATCTTGTTTCTTAATTTTTTATGTCACTTTATGGAGAATAAACTTTCAGCTATATATACGTGCATGTGCATTCAGCTGGATGTTACTTGTTTTTCAACAGTTTACTGATGCATTTTTTTCCAACCAACCATTATTTACTGAGCCAGGTGGTGTTTTACCTGAGGTTTCGTGTAAGCACGCGTTTAACAAGCGAAATATGAAGATCATTAGAACAAATCACCCCTCAAAAAAGTAGAGAAATTTATTATGGTAATCGTCTACTCTTAGAAAACTCACTGAAATAGTTGCAGAAAACCACGTAGAGACAAAGTACAACAGTGAACCAAAGAAACAATGAAGAACAGCGAACTCGAGAAATGATGAATCCTCAATGTGGCAGTTTGTAATCAATGCACTATAAGTTGTACAAATTATTTTCCAATTAATCAATATTAGTAAAACACAAGAAAGTGAAGGACTTTAGAGAAATTATTCATGTCAGAAAAACGAAAGCACTTGAATTGATTTTAAAACTACCCTATGACATACATAATACTACATTTATT
Source organism: Limulus polyphemus (assembly GCF_000517525.1). Classification (NCBI taxonomy): domain Eukaryota; kingdom Metazoa; phylum Arthropoda; class Merostomata; order Xiphosura; family Limulidae; genus Limulus; species Limulus polyphemus. The sequence continues at coordinate 143,531 of NW_013666400.1, forward strand.
ACTGCTGTCCAGGTTTCAGTAAAATTTTCGTAGCCGTTTTTTCTGTAGTGACTTGTAAAACTATAATCAATAATAATAAGGCGTTTCCGACTTCTATGTAATGGAGCATTTCTGACTAGTATAACAGTGCTTAAACGGCTTCTACATTTCTACGATGCTTGAAAGGCTTCGAAGAGCATATGTTGGCAGTGAAGAAGACCTGAGAAAATTTTAAAGGGTAGGAATCTCGACTTTCAAGAATCAACTTGATATAATCCCCTACAATCTTTGCGGGAGTTTGTTTAGTAGCTGTGCATAGATTTTGGCGCAGTATATCTAGCTGTTTTTGCTGTAGGCGTCAGTGCTTGAATGGCTTCGAAGAGAAACTTGGTCAGTAGTGATGAAAAACTGATAAAATCTTTCCTTTTCTTTCAAGAACTAACATGAAATTAGTACTGTGATCTTCACAGGTGTTTGTGGTAGGTTTGCCCAGTTTTGAATAAAACATTTATAGCCGATATTTCATGTCGGTTTGTGAAACAATGATAATACATTGAAGAACAAATGTCTGAATTTTGCCAACAATCGGAATATCAACTTTTTTGCTATTATCTATATTTTAACAACCTTAGCCATTGGGATAGAAGGTATTGAGTGTTGTTTCAAGAACAAGTCTGCTCTTTAAGATGTTTTTTGCCCGTATGCTTTATTAGATTTTTTTTGTGAAATTCCTGGGCGAACCTTATTATGAACCACTATCATGATTCATGATATAGCGTATTATACGACTTTTTTGAAGTGTGTAATATATAGCTTGTTGTAAACTTTGTACAAAGTACGTAATGTATAGCTTACTGTAAACTTAGTTTGAAATATGTAATATGCAACCTGTTGTTAACCTTGCCAAAGCATGTACTTATATAGCTTATTAGGCATCTCTGAAATTTACAGTGGAACTTCGTTGATCCGAACACGTTTGCAATGAATTAATTTGTCCAGATTATCAATACATCTGGATGTTCGCAACCAGTTATTTTCAATACAATGGACACTGTTAATAACATTCATTATCGATCGATTGGTTCAAATATAAGGTTTCAAACTAGTAACGATGAACATGAACTAATAAACAAACAAAACAACAACAACTGGATTTACAGTAAACTTGTCATAAAATCGAGGAAAAACAATAGAATTGTACTTTTCACAAAAACACCATTTATTCACGACCATGGTTTCGCCAGTAAATGCATCATCAGGTACAAATATCAGTTATATAAATTTCTCAGTCTATTGTTCTATACGTCGCCAATAATTACAAAAATTGCAGAATCAATGTGAATTTCATTATTTTCACATAAAACACTATTTTGTTCAAAATCAACTACATTCTTACTTACAGAAAAGAAAATATGTAATAGTGGTTAAATAAATCACTTTCCGGAGAAGAATGTAATCATAGTCTGCTTCGGAAATGAATTTCTTTGAAGTTTCTCAGCAGCTTTAAGGAAATAACACATTATGGCATAATCTTCACATGAATCAATGTTTTGTTCAAACCACGCGATGACGTCTTTTAAGGCTAGATATGCTTTATTCAGACTCGTTAGCTTGACCAGTGGATTATTTTTGATGCCAGTTTCACTGTTTGTTTGTTTTGAATTTCGCGCAAAGTTACACGAGGGCTATCTGCGCTAACCGTCCCCAATTTAGCAGTGTAAGACTAGAGGGCAGGCAGCTAGTCATTACCACCCACCGCCAACTCTTGGGCTACTCTTTTACCAACGAATAGTGGGATTGACCGTCACATTATAACGCCCCCACGGCTGAAAGGGTAAGCATGCTTGGTGTGACAGGGATTCGAACCCGCGACCCTCAGACTGCGAGTCAAGTGCCCTAGCCACCTGGCCATACCGGGCTCCAGTTTCACTGTTACCACACGTTGAAGAGACACGTTGCAAATAATGTCTTCATCTGACAACTCTTGACCAGTGGATTATTTTCGATGCCAGTTTCACTGTTACCACACTCTTGAAGAGACACATTGCAAATAATGTCTTCATCTGACAACTCTTGACCAATTGATTCTGCTGAGCCGATGCTGAAGTAGTGAGTACAGTGTAGCATTAGACAGCTCTTGATCAGATTCAGCATGACGAACAGCACTGTCCACAACTAGAATGATCTTTCTCTTCCTTGAGTGCATCCTTCGACACAAATCCTCCAGTCCTACCGAGAAAAATGCTGAAATACTCCAGGCTTTCCTATTCTACCTGTATCTTGAATGTACAGCATGTATGTAATGTGAATTAAGACCGTTCCCAGAAACAATGTCGTAAACTGGTACCCAATAGTTAATGCAGATGTTTTGTGGTCAATAATTACCACCTCTTTTCCTATTCTGATCGACCCCTATTTGACTCTTGTGGAGTCATGTACAGATTATGAATCATGTATCCATGTTTGTTATAAGAAATAGCTGTTCGGATTCAGAACATGAATATGTGAATTATTGATAAGTTTCGCATTGTGAAGAGTTGTTGTTGTCCATAGTAAGGAGGGTTCACTTTATGGTATATAAGTTGCTGTAAATCTTCTCGGAAATATATAATATCTAATTACTGCATTATCTTGGAGATGTGAGGAGGGGTGTTATCCTGTTGATTACACGAACTCACCTGAGACAGCACCAGCAAAATGACAAACAATGGGTAGTAGGATCTTAACCATACAACATCTTGCTGTCAGAGATCCTCTATCCACGACATAGAAGCCTTTACGCTCCTGCATGATGATGCCACCGGATTAATATTGAACTACCCAAACTCATCATGGTGGACAAATATTGCTCTCCTTT
>NW_013666400.1:147177-154649 GCF_000517525.1 Limulus polyphemus
AAATTTGGAAGTCATAGGAAAGAATGATGTAATTCTTCACAATAAATTTGGAAGTCATAGGAAAGAATGATGTAATTCTTCACAATAAATTTGGAAGTCATAGGAAAGAATGATGTAATTCTTCACAATAAACTTGGAAGTCATAGGAAAGAATGATGTAATTCTTCACAATAAACCTGGAAGTCATAGGAAAGAATGATGTAACTCTTCACAATAAACTTGCTAAGTTTGAAAAAATTGATAAACTAAAAATATACAAATTTAAACAAACCTCATTATAGTATAATTTTTTGTGAGTAGTGTATATCATCGTAAGCCTTGTATAAAGTGTGTAATATAAGAAGTATTGTGAACCTTGACTGAAATGTCTAATATACAACTTATAAGAGTCTTTGAAGTATGTAGTATATAACTTGTTTTAAAACGTGTTGTGTGAAATATGCTATATATATATATATATATCTTGCTGTAACCCTTTTTTCAACTATCAAATATACAACTTATACTTATCCTTGTTTGGAGTATTTAATATATAACTTGGTGTACACCTCGTCTCAAGTATGTAATACATAGCTTACTGTAAACTTTGTGTGAAATAGTAACTTGTTGTAAATCTTGTATGATTTATGTGATATACAATATATTATAAATGTTGTCTCAAATATGTTATATAAAATCTTGAAACAGAAATAGTCAAACAACTAACAGCACGCCACAGTAGCACCCCACCCACACTACCTGTGGTCTACCTATAATTCACAAGCAAAGCTACCTTCCCTGCCCCATAGTTAGCTGCAGATATTCATCAAGCCATCCCAAAATGCCAAATTTCCAGAATGAATAAGATATATATATATATAATAAAATGTGTTGTCTTCTTAGTACAAAGCTGTACAATGGGTTATCTGCGCTGTGTCCACTACGGAGAATAAAACCCCGATTTTTAGCATAATTCCCTAAATTTACTGATGACTCACTGGGGGACCGGAGGCTACTAAAAAAAAAACGCATCGCTACAACCCTTCTTGTGCACTTTATAAAGACAAAATTATAAAAGATAAACACCAAGAGTAGGCAGGAAGAAAAGTACAGACATACACCCATATTCCCCAATACCAAATATCTCCCTACGAAACCCCGTACGATTGGATAGTACACCAGCCTTTCTATCGTGAAGAACCAGGATCCAATCCTAGCTAGTAGCACTACAAAAATAGTCCTTTTTCATAATATATATATTCATATATATATTAGTTTGTAAAGTCTCCTACACACACATATATATATTTGTTTGTACAATCTCCTACACACACACATATATATGATTATATATATATATATCAGTTTGCAGATGATGTTGCTTATTTCTGATTTAGCAGTACAAAAGATTCAACTTTCTCTAGTAGACCTGACTCTTTAGTGTAATCCGTAGATTAGTATAAATTCAAATGAAAGAAAATTTGTAAAATTCCATTCACCAAAAAGAATGAAAAAATGTGATTAAAACAAATAACTCTAACTTTATGATATATATATAATCATTTAATTCTGTGGATTATGTTTGATAAAAATATAATTTCGACAACAATAAAAATTGGTAGAAATATTAATGTTTTAATTGGAACAGTTTGGGTTGTGAAATGAAATAATAATGAAAATTTATAATATATATATATATATATATAAACCGTATTTTGAATATAGAGCACATGTTGGGATTAATGTCAAACCTTATATTTTACACCATTTACAGGTTTTTCAAACCACATCTTAGCGGTAATTTAATTGTGAGGACTTAAAACGCTAAAATCGAGTTTCGATGCCCGCGGTGCAGAGAGTTTGATTGTTTTAAAGCAAAACCACATTGGGCTATCAGCCTTGTCCACCGCGGGAAATCGAAACCCGGATTTTAGCATTATAAGACATAGAATTACCGTCGTCTCACTGGAGGACGGTGGATAGATTATGGATAACCCATTGTGTAACCTTGGGCTTAACTAGAAACAAAATAAACAAACAAAAAGAATTACAACCCAGTTGTCCCGATTACCATTTTTGATCTATACCAGATGTTAAAGTTAATATTTTAGAATGTATCTGCTGTGTCCACCGAGGAAAATCGTAGACTTACCGCTACTATATTCCCTTAGTGTTTATGTAACTTTTTCGATTTTATGTGAAAGAGGATAAGAATAATATATTATATATATGTTTTGGTGATTTGATTTTTAACTGTATTGATTTTATTTTTAAAGCTAATTTTTATATATTGCTTATACTTATTACATTTTTGGATGAAATCTAAAAAAATTATATATTTATACCTCTTTATTGTTATTATATCTGTTATATATTTTCGATATCTAAGTGGGACAGCGGTAAATCTTCGGTTTTCCAACGCTCAAATCAGGGATTCGATTCCCATCGGTGGACAGAGCAATGTGGCTTTGCTATAAGAAAATACACACGCATTATATATTAAAGAAAATTATTCTATACTTTGAATTGTGATATGTTATATGAGTGAGAAGCTCCTTGTGTCTAGCAACGATAACGTTTATAAATTTAGTACTGTACTTCTTTGTTATCGTATTCCTAACAAATTTACTAGTGGTTTAATAACTAGAAAGAATATGCCATCTTAAGTGTGATAACAAAATTTCATATTCTCTTTGCCGAAACACTGTCAGCTGTGGAGTGTCCCAGAGTTTTACAAACAAGTTCTTCACGACAAGATAGAAGTCTAGTTATACAGCTCTTAAAACCATACACTGGCTTATCCAGTATTGCTTCATGAATATAAAGAGAGGTAGCTGTCTTGTTACTATGTCAACGACAACAGTATGCTACGTGAAAATAGACATAAGGAATTCAAAGCAATAAAGGAAAGCAGCGTTTAACAATTTGTTATATGCCAGGTTTTATAAAAACTGGACTCTTGATCGGCAGTTTTAAGTTCTTTAGAGTGGCAAATCAACTTTTTGAATCTCACCATACAAAGTTAGTGTTTACAAAAGACGTATATATGCTTTGTCTTATAACACAACTTCTAATATAGATAATTAAAACATTTTCAGCATAAATTTTCTTTGGCCCACACAAACCATTTTGCGCAACATAAGAATTGAAGCAACTCATTTATACAGGGCGTCCCAAAAAAATATATACACACTTTGAATGATTATAAATACAATGTTTATTAAGATATATCTAAGTTTTATAATTCAAGTTAAAGAAGACAAGTGTAGAATCTTTTAGAGCCCATAACTCATTCAAACTTTCGTTCTTTACAGGTGCAACTGATTTGAAGTAATGGCAGAAGCTTTGAGAAAAGGAAATTTATCCTAAAGTGCTACTGGAAGTGTGAGAACGTAGCTGACGTGCAAAGACTGCTTAGAAGGAAGTTTCAAACAGATCCACCTACGCGACTCACCATTACTCGCATCAGAGATAAGTTTGAAGCAGATGGAACTGTTCAAGATGTCCATTTTTTGTTTGAAAACACAGTCACTGGTGCTGTTTATCTGAACTTGCTGCAGGAATCCGTCATACCACGCATTCGAGAGCAATTTGGAGATGAGGAGTTTTATTTACAGCAAGATGGAGCACCTTCCCACTACCATCGTGATGTGAGAGCCAATCTTGACGAAAATCTGCCAAACAGATGGATTGGGCTAAGAGGTTGCATTGAATTCCCCCCCACGTTCACTAGACCTCACACCACTAGACTTTTTTATGTGGATACCTCAAACATAAGGTTTATAGCACAAAACCTGCAACAATCAATGAGTTGAAAGAAGCAATTGAAAGAGAATGTGCCAAAATACCAAATGAAATGATTCTTCATGTTTGCAATTCTATCTGTCATCGTTATCAGCAGTGCCTGGACCAGAACGGTCATCAGTTCGAACACCTGCGATAACTCAAAATATTCTACACTTGTCTTCTTTAACTTGGATTATAAAACTCAGATATATCTTAATAAACATTATATTTATAATCATTCAAAGTGTGTATACAATGTTTGGGACATCCTGTATATTGATAATGGGCTGAAAGTCTGCCAAAGATATTGAATGTTTGCATATCATAAGCGTGTTACTTGTTTTTTGTTAGACTACTTGAGCCAATAACCTTTCCTCAACAAGACTGTTTCTAGTAGGGGAATATTCAAGTATGATAACGCTCTGTGTCCTCGGGCCAAAATCATTAAGGAATGATATACAGATATCGGAAATGGACTGACCAGCACAATCACCTGGTTTGAACACAAAAGAAAATTTGTGGCTGCCAATAAAAGATAGTGTGATAAGTTCCATTTCAAAACAAAACACGATTTAAGTGAGACAATTATGGTCTTTTGGGATTATTAGATCCGCTAAAAAATCATGTAAAAACCTATTGCCGACACTTCATGGTATTGAAAAGCAATGAATATCACGCAAAAAATGTACGTAACCACATTGCTGTAAGATGTTTTCACTTTTTACACTTAAAAACGTTTCAGTTTGAACCCAAACGATATCTATTCTTATAGAATTTCCATGACATTATATGTTTTGACTTAAAAGTTATAATTCAACTTTCAATAATTATTTTTAGAAATGAAATCATCGTAAACATTCCTTTCGAAATATATAAATTATTACATGAACAATCACAAACAATATATATAAACTATTACATGAACAATCATACACAATATATATAAACTATTGCATGAACAATCACAAACAATATATATTAACTATTACATGAACAATCACACACACAATATATATAAACTATTACATGAACAATCACAAACAATATATATAAACTATTACATGAACAATCACAAACAATATATATAAACTATTGCATGAACAATCACACACAATATATATAAACTATTGCATGAACAATCACAAACAATATATATAAACTATTGCATGAACAACCACAAACAATATATATTAACTATTACATGAACAATCACAAACAATATATATAAACTATTGCATGAACAATCACAAACAATATATATAAACTATTGCATGAACAATCACAAACAATATATATAAACTATTACATGAACAATCACAAACAATATATATATAAATTATTACATGAACAATCACAAACAATTTTGTGATGGGTCAAAAAAAAACGTTAAAATTTGTTAGATGGTGCAAAGTACTTGCCAACCAGTGTAAGACTTCAGCCAAGGTGTGTTAGAAGTTATATATATCATTTATTAGACAAGGTTTACAACAACCTATGTATGATATACATCAGAAAAGGTTTATAACAAGCTAGATATCATACACTTCAGCCAAGGTATGTTAGAAGTTATATATATCATTTATTAGACAAGGTTTACAACAACCTATGTATGATATACATCAGAAAAGGTTTATAACAAGCTAGATATCATACACTTCAGACAAGATTTATAACAACCTAAATATTATATACTTCGGAGAAGGTTTACAATAAACTATATATTACACAATCCAAACAAGGTTTTCCACAAAGTATATACTTCAAACGAAGTTTGTTGTGAATTATGCATTAGAAGCTTCACAAAAAATATTCTACAATTATTTTTTGAAACTTCAGACAAAGTTTTCACCAAGGTATATATATTAAAGAAAGCAAACTATATACACTTGTATATTTACAACAGTATATTTTTAGTAGTGTCATTAACTGGAAACTTTAAACCCTCTGGTGATTTCATTAGAGCTTAATACAATTCATGTAAATGTTAGAATTAAGCATTAACATTTGGAATGTGAAGCAAAGTGTTTTGATCATGAATTTTGTTTTGTATAATAAGCTAAACTGAATACATTAATACTTTCACCAAAACGTAATAACCTAAAATTAAAGTAATTAATACTGACTCAAAGCTCAAGATGAGCTCTGTTACAGGGCACCCGCACACGAGTGAAGATCATATGACTGAACAAGGCATACTTATTTTCCAGTTTTATAGTATTTGTTTTGATGGCACTTAATAACCATCGTGCTAGACTGTGAATCTAAGGGTCCATAGTTCGCATTCTACATATTTGGGCCGCTGTTTCGTCATATGAATGGTTATTTGTTTGTTTGTTTTGAATTTCGCGCAAAGCTACATGAGGGCTATCTGCGCTAGCCATCCCTAATTTAGCAGTGAAAGACTAGAGAAAGGCAGCTAGTCATCACCACCCACCGCCAACTCTTGGGCTACTCTTTTACCAACGAATAATGGGATTGACCGTCACATTATATCGCCCCCACGGCTGAAAGGGCGAGCATGTTTGGTGGGACGAGGAATCGAAACCGCGACCTTCAGATATCGAGTCAAGCGCCCTAACAACCTGGCCATGCTGGCCTATTATATGACTGATGGTCAAATCCCACTTTTTAATTTGAGTATCCCATGAGTTGGCAGTGGGTGCTCTTGATTAGTTGCTTTCAAAATCAGGATCCACTAGGTCAGAAAGCCTTTGTGTAGCTTTGTGCGAATATCTGAAAGAAGACAAAAAAACCAACATTTTTCTGTCTTGTTTAAATGAACTTTTTAATATTTTTCGGAAGTTTATAGAATAACAAGATGCTGAATAGTGCTGTTATACTTCTTAGTAATTGTTCACGTTTACGTTGTTGATTTTATTTTTATACTAGTTCATCATTTTTCATAGGTTTCGGAATATATAAACTACATCCTCACGAAGGAGTGCACAGAATTCTCTGTTCACGTTTGTTTCATACAGTGACCAACTTGGAATGGTCAAAAATTTAGGGTCAAAAATAAAATTTTTAGTTTGAATGAATTTAGACAAGGTTGCTAAAGTATCTTATATAGATGAAAAAACTGAATTGTATACAAGTACGAAAAGATTATCAAAACAAGATGAAACGGTGAAAGTAACTCAATGCTTACAAGGTAATTTTAGTAATTTTATCTTATAGGCTACTTTTGGCCTTATAAGATAACTTTTGATAATCTTAATACTAAATTAATATTTGATTCGATAACTTCAAAATAGGTTTACTAATATTAAAATATTCGAAAGAAAGAGATGATTGCAGGTCTAAAATAATAAAATATTCTTTTGATGCTTCTCCTCTAGTTTTCTCTTTTATCCCAATATTTTCCATATAAAATCTCTGAGTATTCTTATATTTTTAACATTTTAAAAGATATGAATGTCTTTACAGTCATAGGTTTCTTGATATTAAAATCGCTTTCATTTTATCACAAAAACGAAAAGAAGTGCTTTGGACCAGAGCCTCTAAAAAAAGCAGGTTAAAATTAAACGCTAAGGATATTCTTTGTCGGATATAATCTAATATTTAAGGACTTCTTATCGGTCCAGTGTACTAGAAAAGGGAGAAACAATAAACATACTTAACCAGCAATTAAGATTACAATGAACCATACTTACCCAGCAATTAAGATTACAATAACATACTTACCCAGCAATTAAGATTACAATAAG
>NW_013666400.1:154995-157185 GCF_000517525.1 Limulus polyphemus
AAACATACTTACCCAGCAATTAAGATTACAATAAACATACTTACCCAGCAATTAAGATTACAATAAACATACTTACCCAGCAATTAAGATTACAATAAGCATACTTATCCAGCAATTAAGATTACAATGAACATACTTACCCAGCAATTAACATTACAATAAGCATACTTACCCAGCAATTAAGATTACAATAAATATACTTACCCAGCAACTAAGATTAAAAGATGCATTAGTCGATTGGTAATAATGATAGATCAAGTTTTACAAGAAAAGAAGAAATGATTGATTTTTGGCTTCTTTGGTGTATAAAGTATCTGCGAACAAGTACTTGGGTGGAGCAAAGGAAACCAATATCGTATTCAAATGGGCGTCGGCAAACGTTTGTGGCATAACTTCAATGCTATCATGATTATAATGCCATAAAAGACATTTTGATACTTTTGACACTTTATGGTTCCCTCGAGGCAGTCTTAAATCTCTCAAAAACTGCAAATTGACACTTGACGTGATTTGAAAATATATTCATAGATAGTTGACACAATTAGAATGTACAGTCGTTTACGGCATAAAATAGATTTCATATCTAATTTATTTCTATAAAATTATTTTTTGGTGGTAATATTTTACAAAGAAATTTGTAATTACATTTCGCACTACTGAGTCTTGTCTATACGAAGGTTTTTTTTACAGGTGTAACTGTTATAAAGCGTTGTTTAAGAGTATAAACATTTATTAGGAAAATTCTTCTAGCATACTTTAGTCTGTTTTTACAAATATATTACACTCATTATTTCTTCAGGAAAAGTTAAAAATAGGAAGATTTCTGAGCGTTATTTCTAATAATGAACTATTCTTGATGCACTGGTGGATAGATATGTTAAAGAATGTGACTTAGAATAACTTGAGTTCAAGTTTTAAAAGATAAAATAGGGGATGTTCGAAAAACATCGTCTTCCAATGCATTTGAGTATTTTGTATAATCAATACAAAGAATTGAAAGGTTCAACATAATACTGTATCTTGTTCAACAGACACACACACATGTGGTTCTTGTTTAGATATGGTTAAGAAAAGCCATAAAATGTTATTCATTTCCAAAATAAATACGTAATAGCACTGGCTGAGCGAACACCTGATTAGTGATGCGAATTATGAATGAAACATATTACAACCTTGCGATAATAAGGGAGCGCTGAAATTTACATAAATGTACATACATACATACATAAATTTGCCTAAAGTAATTTTGGCATCCATCAGTGCATGAAAATTCCATCCTTTGTGTTAAAATTCTATTCAATAGATTTTTGTTTATGTAAAAAGTATCGAATCAAAGTTTCAGTTGCTGGCAAAGTACCAGTACAGTACAATTTAGACCAAAAATACTCGACAAAACACAAAAGAGCAGCGTAGAGATTTACGATCCTATATAGTGATAAAGATGTAAGGAAAAATCTTCTTCGCAAATGAGCAGTCTATACCATCATGTGATCGTTACATTCTTAAGACTAACATCAACGCAGCAGGACGCCAGTAAATGTATAGAAAGAGAGAGGATGGCGTAAACATAAGTACCGATACAAGAATAACGTTTTTATTTCAATATTGTTCTGACCCCCAGTAGCTCAGCGATATGCCTACAGACTTATAACGCTAAAAATCGGGTCTCAATACCTGTGGCTGGCACAACACAAATAACTTCTTGTGTATCTTTGTGATTAAATACAAAAACAAACCATGTTGTTCTATAGAAGTTCGACTTGAATTGTCTTTTGATAAGACGTATGTTTTCAGTACATAATTATACTTCTAATTCCAAAGAGGGCAAACAATTGTTACTTTGCAAATTATACTTTTCATTAATGTTTCGCGCTTTAGGGGTATTTGGTTTTTACATGATATAAGAGTTTATGAAACCTGCCAGAGCTCTACCTATCAACACTTTTTTGAAGTGAAAAAAAATTGAAGCACAACAGTAAAGACTGCTGCTATATTATCTGTCTCTACAAACAAGTGCAGTTGTTTACATTCGATAATCACAAGAAGCACAAATAAATTTGGTTCGCATTCTACATATTTGGGCCGCTGTTTCGTCATATGAATGGTTATTTGTTTGTTTGTTTTGAATTTCGCGCAAAGCTACACGACGGCTGTCTGCGCTAGCCGTCCCTAATTTAGCAGTGTAAGACT
>NW_013666400.1:157504-159524 GCF_000517525.1 Limulus polyphemus
CGGGCCAACTCCATAGGTGTAAAACCATTTATAGTGTATTGTAAGGGTTTTCTGCCACACTTTGGTCTGCTAATTCAAATAATGCAAAATGTTAAATATACGAACAAATGCATCCAAGTGGGGTAGAGACCCCATACTCTTAGGCGGGAAGACATGGAGGGTAGATTAACGAAAAAATATTTTGATGATTATTATGATGATATTTGTCCATTTTTAAAATTATTTTGGCCTGTTTTTGATGTTTTGGAGTTTTTTAAAATTTGGTTACCTTAAATTGGGGCGGAAACCATTTACATACGCTACTTTTATATTTTGACTCTCCCAAACAGTTATCCAACATTTGAGCTCATTTCTAAAATCTGAACCACAATGGATAAAGAGTAGTGTTGTATTTAGACAAAAACTAGCTTATATTGTTTAATGTGTTAAAAACTACACAATAGTTGTCGTACTGAGAAAAAAATAACAATAATACTTATTCAGCTATTAATATTTCTTTTTCAGCTGACATATACATTCGTTAGGCTTAAGAATTATATCTTTCTTTTTCCTTGTAACGCCACATAATCAGTAACGAACTACTAAGACTGGAGGTTCACACCAACAAACTATATATCTATAAAATCAATACGAAAATGTTGGACCCATCTGTTCAGTACAATATACTATGCACAATTTCTCATCACAGCTATAGAAGAGAATAAAAAGGGCGAATAGGCAGACCACTGTGCTATCATTTACGCCCAGAGAAGAAGCTAGTGTATAGAACCATAAATGATTATTTTATTTCATGGATATATATACAATAATAGAAAACAAAACAGGATTGTTTGTGAAAGGATGCTTGTGTGCTTTCCTACAGCTATGCCGTATCTTAACAAATCAAGACTCGCCGTAATAGTGAGTCGCGCGAACAAGGAAAAGTAAGCACGCGCAAATCAAAGAATGTGGTCATTGCCGAGAGTCTTTTTAGTGGACGTAATGTTGTACAAAATCGGCCCCGCTGAAACACATCTATTCTAAAAGCTGCACCTTAGATATTCGAGACTGTAAACCGTCAATACATTAGTAGTTAGCACATCAAAAATGAAACGAATTCTTGGAACCATTGCTGAGATATTGCTTAGTCGAAACTGACCATATTGTTCGTTTTCTTTTTCATCGTTTTCGCACACCCACTTTGTTTTCAGGGTGCGCCCGTTTAACTTTCAAATCTCAACCATCATCTCAATCTTGGCCCACATATAGCTTTGAAATTAATATCACCACTTCCTTCATGCTCACTCTACTAGGAATATAGTGTTGGTGGCTCGAAACAATAAGTTTTGTGGCCTACAGGGCTGGTTTTAGCTAAAACAAAATCTAGATTTCATTCAGCTTTTCAGGGATAAACAACACCATTGCTTATGTCTTTGCGCAACATTTGGTGAAATTATGACCAGTAGTTTTCTTGTAAAGTGCTTGGCTTTTTAATTTTCGTGTACCACACGTGTATCGCCCGCGCCAACGGGTGGAATTTAAACTGGCTTCCGGTGTAAGCACGCGAAACTCGCGAGTTTTAGTTGTTTGTTGACAACCATTACTTCTTAGTAAGTTTATTTCCTAAGTTTATTTTCCATACACACAAGCCTTTATACTCATTCGTACTGTAGCTCGCGCTAGCTATTTTAAGCTCGGTAAAAGTAGGGATCGACAAGGATTCTAAATAATTCACGCGAAGAAAAAACCGCCTTATCGAAGCCCTAAGCGAAAAACCGACCATTCAAAGTATTGGTTACGATGTATTATGCGCATGAATACTAATAATACACTAAAAAGGTCGTTAACGTTTCTGGTATAATAATTAAAAAATTTCTAAAACAATAATTATTTCGTCTACTAACTACCTACCTGATCACGTCAGAAGGGCTAGCGCCTAGGCGGCTAGTACTATCGCTAAAAGATTGACTGGTCTGTGGGTATCTGCTTTTCATATTCTGATAAAAATCCATATATATATATATATATATATATATATATA
>NW_013666400.1:160524-173991 GCF_000517525.1 Limulus polyphemus
GCCAACCAAAATAAGGATTGAAAATTGTTTTAAAATCTATCCAGCTATTATGACTTTACTTGTTTGTGTACTTTTTATTGCAGGATTTATTTTGTTTTGGATACTTCTTATAGCAATTCTGCAAATAACCAATGATCCCTACTTTCCATTAAAATGTGATTTTTTTCCTATTTATATAACCATAGCACTTGTTTGTTTTCCAGTATTATTCACTATATGAAGGGTTGGGGGGGGGGGGTGGTTTACTGTCCACAGTTTATTCACATGTACCTACTAATGTAGAAGCTTTGTAATTTGTTTTGGCTGACTGGCATGTTTTGGCCAGAAGTGTCCAAGTTTTGACTGTTACTCACTATTGAAGTGTGGTATTAATTTGTTGTGTGTGCCTAGTGCTTACATTACCCAATATTTTTTGTTATTAAATTCATGTATAACAACTGCAGCTGTCACATCATGAGAGGATGATTTCTATTGAGCAATGGCGGGCTGCTATTGGAAGCTTTAGGGTTTCCTTAAATTTTGGTACTTGCAAGCATGATTGATGACATGACTGCTGATCATCACTGAATGCTACCCACATGATGAATTACGTGGTATATTATAGCAAGAAGTGCTGTATTGATTGTGTCATTTTTTGTTGTGGAAACATTGAGAATAACTCTGATCCAGGTCTTATACAGTATGTCTTAATTGTGAAAGCGATAAGCATGTTAAAAAATCAGTATGCTCATATGGATATGTTGTTCGAAAATAAGTAGTAGGCAAATATGTAGTAAATGTACCTGCCAATTTTACAACAGATAATAGCTTTAACATGTCTTCTGAAAGTCTAGTTGACAGTGAGAAAGATGCTGGTTTTAATCCTGGAAGTCCTGTTGACACAATATATGAATCCCCAGGCTATAATTCGTCAACTGTACATGAAACGTCTTTCAAATGGGTTTATCACAGTGCAGTGATGAACAGTAGTAGAAAATAAAAGTATAAAGCAAACCACAGAAGAAAAAGTCTTAGATCATTTCAGTACTATTGCTCTCAACCTCATATAAAAAGTATTAGATGAAAATATTATAAAAGTAATTCAAGCTTAATATTAAATCGTGTACAAGCAAGATATCATAGTAATCCAACTCCGGTAAAGCATCTTGCATTGGATAACTATTATAGTAATCCATTTCTAATGAAGCGTTGGGCATGGGATAAGTATTATACTAATCCATCAACTGTGAAGCGATATGCTAAAGATAGTAATAATGCTAATCGTGAACATGTACATGCTAAGATGAAGTGAGTTTATCATGAAGACCCAACTGTAAGTATTTCTAAGCGATATGTTTATGCTGCCAACCCAGATTCTGATCGTTTAAGAGCTAATGCATATTATGAAAGAAAAAATAGTGCAACCAGAATAAACAAAATATTAAAAGCTTATTATAAACACCATGAATTTAATAAAGACATGAAAAGAGAGACATATATGAAATCAAGAAAAAATAGCTAGACAAGCATCAAATCATGAGGTTAGTTGTAAATTCAATTTGTAAGAAATATAATAGTATACACAATACTTTACTTTAAACACAATAGGGAATGTAGCTAAGCTAGCCAGAAAGATGGGTGAAGAAAGCTTTGCCGGTAAACATCTTGCAGTAAAGCATTTGGTAAAAATATTCATTGCTATATCGAGAGACTTACCAGCGTGAATTCAATTAAGAATTTCAACTGTTCAACATTACGGAGTATGGTGTTGACTTCATTGGTCAAGGCCTCTTAAGCAACTTCTAACAGTGAAATACACAACATTTTGTGTAAAAAAAGCTTACCCACTTCTAATACCAAGTCTTTTTTTCCCCAGAAACGTTTTATTTCAGTGTTGCTTTTAGGAAAAATGGTAATGTTTTTACAGTAAATTTACTTGTGCTTGTGGGTGTGGGGCTGCTATTTGGATGTCTTCCGAATTGTGTGCCTGAAGTAACTGAGAATATCTGCACCATATTTACTAACAATGGTAAGTGTACTCCATTAGAAGACAGGCGATATGTTCAGCATATGAATGATTTCACACAGTCAGATATGTATGATCCACGTGTAAAAGGGCACAACAGAAAATGCCACCTTGATTGAAATGCTTGTGGCTCTAAATTGCTATTTTTACGTCTCATTGGACCTCATTATCCTGACATCAGGAAGATAAGCAATATATTAAACAGTGTCAGGATGGCTGATTACAAAATTTGTGGCATTGACCGTGCACTACATAAAGGTGATGTATGTGCATTGCAAGAACTTGCAAAAAACAACAACAACAACAACAGAAGGAATGTAAAGTGAAGCTTTGGATGAAAATATAATTCTCGAAACCTTCAAAACAGCTTTTACATTGTATCAAAAGAAATGTTTAGATCATGCTATCCGTGCGTGTCATTAACAAACTATTTTACAAATGGGAATGTATGCAACTGGATCATTGCACCTTATCACAACTATAGAAGAGAAATGGCTGACATTTGTTGACCTTAAAGTGGGGCAGAAACCCTTATATACTCTACTTACACATAACTACTATTTATTCGGCTTACTAGTGTCATTATTGACCATGGTTATTGCTCCTGCTATAACACATTATTTCGCAGAAGTGTTCTTTTTGGATGTTTGTTTGCTTCATTAATCCTATAGCTTTTACATTGCATCGCAAGAAGTGTTTAGAACATGCTGAGTATCCTTGCAAACAGAAGTTACAAACAGGAATATGTACAACTGGATCACTGCATCGACTGATTACTTGTGATCCTTGGGAATGGCTAATGTTATTGGATAATGACTGGAAAATGATTACCTCCTAGCCACATGGTCAGCAAGGTGCAGGGTTCAACTTTTTATCTCCCTTTGCCCTTGCAACAGACTTTTAAAAGGCTATCCAAGCTTGACGAACGTATTATAGTGCATGGAGAGCTATTTGTATTGTTGAGCAGCTTACCTAGTCACAAAAGTGTAGTTTGTCAGGATATAATTGACATGCATAAAGTGTATTCGTCTCTTTACAAGTTTAAAAAACCAGTCAATTGTATCATAACATTAATTTACCAACGTCAACAGCAGGGTTAGGATTAGACCAAAGAATAACTGAATTTGTTACAGTAGAATCCAACATTGATACTAATGAAGCTAAAATTGCCATAGACCAGGAGAATGATGCTGAAGTACATTGTGAGCAACTTCCTCACAGAGAATCCATGGTCAGAAGAATTACACAAGAAGAGGAAGCAGAGGTTATCAAAACTATACTATACAGACACAAAATGCTCCTAGGGAGAATGAAAAGGCAACTGATCTTTACAAAATGCTACATACAATGCCTTGCAAAAATATTCACCCCTGCAAAGTCTCCACATTTTGTTGCCATCTGAGCTTGCTATCATGAGACTTTCAAATTGGACTTTATATTTAAAATCTACACAATCTACTCCATACTGAGAAAGCTAAAACACCCTGATATTATGTTAGTAAGTTAGATTTTCAAAGAAAATTATAATATTTTCAATTGCATAAGTATTCAACCCCTTTGCTACGACAACCTTAAGTCAGTTCAGGTGCAAAAGCTTAGTTTGAAAGTTCACGAAAATTGCGAAATGGTCTCTGGCTGTATGTAACCAAAATGGTTTAACTTGACTTCAGCATAATTGCATCTGTTCAAGCCACAACTCACATAGTGATACGACAAACCAACCAAGAAGCTATCCAAGCAAGTCTGGGATGAAGTGGTAGAGAAGCATAGAGCAGAAGAAGGTTGCAAGAAAACTTCAAAGTCGCTAGTTATCTCTTTGAGTATGGTGAAGTCCATCATTAAGAAGTGGAATGTGATTCATACCATTTATTTACTACCCAGATCAGGCTGCCTTTCTAAACTAAGCAGCTGGGCAAGCAGGAAACTGGTTAGGGATACCACTGTGAAGCCAACAGTGACTTTGAAAGATTTGCAAAAATCTATGTCTGAGATGGAAGTAAGTGTTCAGACATCGACAATATCCTAGGTCCTTACACAAAGCTGGCCTGTATGAGCGAGTGGCAAGAAAAAAGTCATTACTGAAAAAGGATCATGTTAAATCTCGTACGGAGTTTGTGACAAAGCATGTAAATGACACTGTAGACATGTGCAAAACGGTTTTGTGGTCAGACGAGACGAAAATTGAGCTTTTCGATCTAAATTCAAAGTGTTACTTCTGCTACAAGCCCAACACAGCACATCACTCAGACAACATCATACGAACTGTCAAACATGGTGGTGGCAGCATCATGTTATGGGGATGCTTCTCATCAGCAGGGACTGGGAAGCTTGTCAAGATTGAGGGGAAGATGGATGGTGCAAAGTACAAGCAAATTCTGGAGGACAACCTGTTTGAGTCAGTGAAGAATCTAAAACTGGATCGCAAATTCACATTTTAGAAGAACAATGACCCGAAGCACAAAACCAAAGCCACACTTGAGTGGTTTCAAAAGAAAAAAGTGAATGTCCTGGAGTGGCCTAGTCAAAGTTCTGACTTGAATCCAATAGAAATTTTTTGGCTAGACTTGAAGATTGCAGTACATTAACAATCCCCAACGAACTTCTCAGAATTCGAGAATTTTTGCCAGGAAGAATGGGCAAACATTACGCCATCCCATTGTTCAATGCTGGTAGTGATATCTTCAAAAATACTTACAGCAGTAACTGCTGCCAAAGGTGCTTCCATCAAGCACTGACTTAGAGGGCTAAATACTTATGCAATCAGCAAAGTTCAAGTTATGTATTTTCTTTGAAGGTTTGGGTGACATCCAACATCCTTCACACATAATAGTGATCATTAGAGATCATTAGAGTTTTGGATAAAAACATGTTCATTAAAATCATTACTTGTATTTCATCAAAATGTGACACTATTGGTAGGGTTGAGTACTTTTGTAAGGCACTCTATGTGGAAGAATGAAAGAAGTGGTAAAAACATTTTCTGACCCTCCAAATGACACATGTGTGATGCGCAAAACAAAAAAAAATGCTTAGATATCTTAATGGAGAAGATGTTTGTGTGCTGGCAACATATATGGTGGATTATCCTGTTATCTTTGTTCAAAAGTCTCCAGAAAGCTTTATAACTACAGTGACAACAGTACTGTCACACCTGGCTTGGAAAAATATATACAAATAAAGATTGGCTGCAAGGTAATGATCAGGAGAAACATTGATAGGACTTCTGGACTCGTAAATGGAGCAATAGGTGCTGTGTGTCTGTTAAGTATAGAATATATCAAGCCAGTGTTGTTGATAGTATAAATATAAAGTTTAGTGATGGTCATGAACATGAAATGGATAAAGTAAATAGTAAATTCCAGTGTAGGATAAAGCTTTTGTTATCCGATGCCAGTTTCCAATTGCGAGCGCATATGCTAACACTATACACAAGTCACAAGGATTAACTCTGCACAATGTTGTTACAGACATTGGCAACACAGTCTTTAGCGGTGGCCAAATATATGTGACAATGTCTAGAGTCACTAGTCTGTTCACTTTTCACTTGATAACCATACATCCTCGCTCTATAAAAGCATTGGGTTCTACTGTGATGAAATATGTTTATTTCCAGCAGAATTTTCAACCCATGCTCCTATCTTTAACTTCGTACAAGAACAGGCCCTAAGCTGTTCCTGACAGACAGTGATATGCAACAAAATCGGCGTTGGTAATTTAGCAGCAATCTGTAATCATGCAGCAGAATTGTTAACTTTTTCTTACCAATATTGATTGATTGTTAAGCTCTACTAATAGCATACCACAATACATTCATTCTATGTAGTCAATTGTGTGTAACAAACTTGTTAAAGACTCAAAGGAATCTATTAAATAGTTGACCAAGGACTACGAAAGTATTGATAACACAGCTTTATATTGCACTAGTATTTATAATGAGCTTGGTGTTCCATTTGATGCACACTGTCAACAAAATCCTGTAGATTTTCTTCAAGCACTTGTTCACCATAATACTAGCATGTATTCTTTGATAAACCATTGTGTTACAACAGAAACTTTGTGCACTAAATGTAACAAAATTATTGCTATAAACAAGGAACAAACAGTCATGAATATTTCGGTTCCTGATGCTCAAATGAGCATAAGAATAGATGATTTGCTTAACCTGCTCAAGAGTAGACTGTGCAAGATAGTAACTTATGTATTAAATGTAAAGTACCACTCAAGGTATGCACCCGGTTTGGTAGGGCTTAACGGTTAATTGTATTTAAACTTGATTATTGGAAAAATACAAGAAATAGAGGTAAAGTACGGCGAAAGACTAGTAGCTCAGTTAATGTAAGTGATCGTCTGTTTAAATTGAAATCAAGTGTGCACTACAGGCAAAACAATAAGGCTGGTGTTGGTTATAAAAGCGCTATTTCAGTGAATGGAAAATGGATTCACTGTAATGATCAAGCTCTAACTGTATCTTGGCCCAAAGGTGCAAAATATTTATACTTGTTTTTATAAGAGCACTTCTAGCATTGGGAAGGACTAATTATTAGTACCTGCACAATGCGTTAAATTGTGTGATGGAGAATTGCCAGTGACCAATGATACTTTAACGAAGGTTAGTAGCAATCTTTAGAAAAGGCAATCAGTTAACCGTGGAAAAGAAGGCACATATACAACGAAAACTGGTTGAACCATTTGTTAAATCTATTCCATCTATAAAGAAAACATGAATTAAGGTAATACCTGGTGTTGTTACTTTTAAAGCAAAAGGTTTCTTGAATATAAAACAAAATGATAAATCTAAAGTAGCTGAGTCCACTCCAGCTATTTACAAAGACTGTGAAATAACTACTGTTGATATATACCTATTGTGCCAATAACTGAATGGCCTGATTACATATGTTATCCTGTTGATGAGGAATGGCAGAGATAAGCTTGTAATTTACTAGGGCTGAGGTTTGTGCTTCTATTTCAATGTGTATCAGGTGAATCAGACGTTATTCTAACTTTACCAGATGCTCTATCTATACATTATACTAGGGGTGATAGAAATTGTCTTCTTCTAACTGTATTATATATTAAGTGGCTCTGAAGAGCAGAATTGTGAAGCTAGAAGTGCAATGGTTGCTCACATGTGAAGCATGTTTGCATTAATAAGTGTCATTGGGGTTGATGGTTACGAAAACAATGGTAGCTATAACAGTGTTGAGCCATATCTTACACAGAGTTAGATGACTGTTGATAGGACATGGGGCACTGATTCTGAGATGTCTGTTTTAGCTCATCTTTTGAAGACAGTGGTGTACTCTTAGAAGCGTGGAGAATATTGACAAAACTACACCAGAAAATGTACATTGCAAGTCAACGTACGTATACTACACAGGTGTCCATGCATATGCACGATTAAAGTGTCGTGTACTGTGCAAGCACTGCAGTAACTTGTGTGATCTTTGTCTTGCTGGTCTATTTTTTGCAATATTTTTAGTGCATGTATAATGAACTAATTTTACTGGAGAAATTTCTTTTATTTATTTTCATATTGATTAATTGCTTCTAATTGTTTGCATTGTTTCTTGGGTTGCACTACAGTGAAGTGTGCCATTTTATTTGTAATTTATCAACTAGCAGAGGGTTGAAAGGTACTATGTGCCTGTTGCCTGTTTACTGTTATTATTTAAGTAATGTCTAAGTAGATGATTAATGATCAATTCTATTTGATATACAATATGAGATAAATTGTAGTTTATCACAAAATGATATAATAACTAGGCCAAAAACAGCTTGGCTATAAAAAAAGCGCGGCTAAGAAAAAAGGTATTTGGTATACAGACAGCGACTAAAAGAATTGATATCAGAATTCGATCAAAGCAATCAGTATTATAAGATACATAATTTAAAACTGCTTGATAAAAATACTAAACTCTATAAAATTATTTTATCATGTTTGTCAATGTTTTAACGATAGTACAATTCATTGGAGTTTAGAGCATAATCAATTATTATAAATAAGTATTGAAAAGTATAACGAGCAAATAATATTTTCGAAGGCAGCATCATGGTTGCTAATAAACGTGTGATAACGACATATATTTATATTTTTGGTATTTTATTTTCCCTCGATTTATTTATTATTATGATAGGGTTATTATAACAAGTTTACTAATTTTATATATCTACAAATTGACAAGTTGATTACTCCCCAAATATTCTATTTTGCACAATGTTCAACTAAATCATTACAAACTGCCATCACCATAGTAATACTGTCTTTGTGATTATATCACTTCAGTATCGTTTTCTAAGTCGTCTAGAAAAAGCTTCATATAGTATATATGTATATTATACATTCATTTCGGAAACCGTACTAATAGCTAGAATTGTCGAAAGCAATTAAAAGCAGCATCAAAACGAAGGTTGAAACGTCTAGCTTCAGCTTTAATTACATCTAATGGATTTAACTGCAGTTATCAATTTCAAATTGAAGAGCTCTTCTAAATTAGAGAACCAAAACATATATTGTGACTCCTAGGTTCTTAGGAAAATTGAAAGTAAAAATAGAAATGCAACAATTTAATCACTGGTGAGCCAGAATTAGGAAGCATATGAAAGACATAGTCGATTTTAAGTAATTATCTGAATGAAAATGCTGTTTCTTTCTTCTTGATGAGTTTGGTAACCTAGAAAGTTTCATATACATTAGGCAACATTTAGATGAATGCTACAAAGTAATGAAAGAAAATATTATATTTAACATCTATATTATCCTCAATACTGAATTCTAACAAAAATATAAATATTTTAAGGTTATCAAAATAGAGATATTTGATGTATGTAATCTTAATATTGCTACAAAGTAATGAAAGAAAATGTTATATTTAACATCTATATTATCCTCAATACTGAATTCTAACAAAAATATAAATATTTTAAGGTTATCAAAATAGAGATATCTGATATATGTAATCTTAATATTGCTCTGAAAATTTTGATAAGACAGATGATTTTATATTGAAGTTAACAATTTTCCTTTTTTAAATATAAATGTCCCAAAATCATTAGGCTCCAGTATAATTTTAGACTAATTATAACGCATTAGAAATGCGGTTTCTATTTCACAAAAAACGTACCTGTGTACTTTACAAAACATGTTATTTTTTATCGTTAATGGAAACAACATTTCTCAACTCTGTTATAAATAGAACAATTAACATTAACTTTCCACTATTAATGTTATTATGGATTTTAGCAAAATTTTGTGATTCAAAAACAAAACAAAATACTGCTTCAAAGTATTTCAAGTTCACTTACTAAAAAAACATTAAAAAAAAACAAAAGACAAGAGTTCCTGCTACTAATGTTACTATAGCAACGCTGGCTATTTCAATATTTTAATGACTTAATTCATTTGTTGAATTGGACAAAGCTCATACTTATTATGTTAGATTCACACCTTGTTATAATTTTAAAACTATTTTTAATTATCAGGTTAAAATATTAGTCTTATCATATGCAGATTAAAACATTGTCTTCATTAGTACCAAAAGTTTGGTCTTCTTTGCTCCTGGATGCAAACTTGAGAGGAAAGTTGATCAGGGATGGCGTGGAGCTTAACAGACGACAATGATACTTGATAGTGTGGGGTGGTAATTATCTTCAATATTGACGAAAAATAATGATGTGTGACTTTTTATTAATTTTTTTTAGTGGGGCTTGTCATAGATAGAACCTCCTAAGTGTAAGGTTCTAAATTATAGAACCAAAATAGATATTGTGTTTCCTAGGTTCTTAGGAAAATTGAAAGTAAAAATAGAAATGCAACAATTTGGTTGTCAGAGCATACAAGTAAGGTTTTGATTGGCCACTGGGCTGTCTAGTTAATTGAATGGTGCCAGTGTGACTTTTTCAATTACATGGATGCTGCTTACAAACATTGATGTTGCATATGTTAGTAGGTTATTTGAATCTAAATAATGGATGATTTGTGAGCCATCGAGCTATGTAATAACCTTTTTTCCATTTTTATTCTAGTTGAAATTAATGAAAATGTTAAAAACATGTAGCAAATGTGACACTAGCCAAGTTATATAAAGCTCGTGCTAATCGTGAGCTGTTAGTCCTAACGAGTGTACAACGTGTACACTCTTATAAAATTTTTATTATTGTTATCATTATATCATTAAATGCCCAATTTAACCTTATCTATTATAAAAATGTCGAAATTTTACATTTTTAGCTACTTTTATAATAATAAATAAAAAACGATTTTAGTTTTAGGGTAATGTTTTGGCATGCTTCCATAATGTACAATAACTATATTGTTTTTTATATACCTAATTCATTCTTATTTGCCATGTTGTACAAGTAAATAATAATTATTATAATAATAAATATTAATTTCAATATTATATCCTTAAAAGCTAGATGCATCATATTCTAATTCGCATGACATACTTTTTCCACTTCCAGACATTTTATATGTACATTTATTGCAAATTAATTTCTATAGTTAATATATTGTGTAACATCTATTCACCATAAAAACGACATTTATTTAAGTCTCATTTGTAGCTTCATAAGTTCCTGTATGTATTTGTTCCACTAAAGTTTAGATTTAAAGGATCTACATAAAGTTATGTTTAACAATTACTATTCTTACCTTTCTGTAGGTATTTTAATAAATCTTAATCTACAGCTTGTTTCTTGCTGGTTTGAAACTTGATGTATATAGGCTTGATAAGTAATATTTTTACCCTTCCGAGAAACGAATGTTTAATATATATATATATATATATATATAATTCACTCTTTCAGTCCTATTCCTGATATATCCCAGTTGGCATATTCACCTAAGACTACAACTTCAAGAAGCTTTCTTTAATAAAGAGTTCATAATCTGTGGTTCTGAATTTAAAGTTAATCACTAACATCCCACTTGACTAAAGAATTAAAATTATTATTAAACAGTTATTCCCTACCAAAAATACTCTGCACTTTAACCAACAAAAAATCCGAACAGTTTCTTTAAGACCAGATAGACGGAGTGGCGATGGGATCACCACTAGGTCCGACCCTTGCAAATATTTTTTATGTTATTATCAACGTCAATGGCTGGATAATAGTCCTTTTTATTACAAACCAGTATTACATAAAAGGTACGTTGATGATACTTTTCTACTCTTTCACAACACTGATCAAGCCAGGAAGTTTTTAGAATCCGTAAACTCGTGTATAAAGTTTAGATGTAAGATAGAAGAAAACAATAACTTAGCTTTTTTCAGACGTTCAAATAAACAAAATAAACAATCTCTTTACCACATCTATTTACTGTAAGAAAACATTTACTGGTTTATACACTCTTTTTGACAGTTTCATACCAGACTCCTTCAAACATAACCTTGTTCTAAATCTTCTAAACAGAGCCTATAATATCTGTTCTGACTACTTCTGTCTTCACTCAGAGATTTAAAAAATTCATAACATATTACAAAGTAATGGTTATCCCCTTAGTTTCTCACACTACAAACTAATGGTTATCCCCTTAGTTTCTTACACTTTATCACACGAAAATGTTCAACAAATAATATAGAACCTACCAAAACGTCACACACTGTCTCAAAATATCTACTAGTTCTTATCACTCCTTTCATTGGCAAACAAAGTTGAAACTCGAATATCTAATTCAAAAAATAATTAAACATAGTATCCACAAATTAAGCTATGTTTAGTAATTACATCGACATTTAGAATTGAAAATATGTTTAAAACTAAAAACGTTCTATCCATTCCTATGTGATCGTGGGTCATATACAAATACACTTGTGGTAGCTGTAAATCTAAGCTACCTATACTGGTAAAACTACACGTCACCTACAAACAGTGCACATGAGCACATGGGAATTTCAACAACAAGCAGATGTAAGCTAAGTAAGCCACCCGAGTCTTGTATCCTATTGCAAAGTGAGAATAACAACCACTCTATACTTCTAGAAAACTTTAAAATTATCTATTATAGAACCACAGATGACGAACTATTTATTAAATAAATCCTCTCCATTTTCAATGATCAACCAACACTAAATAATAACATCAACTTCTCCCTGTTGTCATTAATGTAATCAATTTTAGATTCTCAGTGTTTTTATTTTAAATTTATTATTATTTTAAGGATACAGTGTTTATACTTATATTTAAGCTTTTCTCTATAATAGTTTCTCTTAACAATATTATTTATTAAACATGTGTATGCCGCACGTTTTGTCGTACATTCCATTATATTGTTACCATTTAAATCAGTTCTTTCTAAACTTCCAATTGAATATGAAAACTCGCTCAATGCTGACGTCGTTTTTTTTGTAGTTCCAATATTATGAACTAACTTTTTTTTTACATATTAAGTCTGATGATGGAATTTAAGGAAATTCCGAAACGTCGGCGTTAAATATGTTTTTTTGGTATTATTTTGTTTTTAATATTTATTATAAAACGATATGTTATGTAGGATAAAATTATTTGACAACAGATAATTGTAAAAGTATGTAAAGGAGATTATTGGCTATGTTATAATATTTGACTTTTTCAAATAATGGATAAATTAAGATAATATGTATGATAATAACAAACATATGTGTCTTATGATAGTTATTTTGTTAAAATAATGCTTTTACTTGTCACTTGTTAGGATATATAATTAATTCTATACTATGATGTTGAGGATGTAATCACATGTTGAGACACATTGAGACACCTTATAATGAGCTCATCATCCTATTGAACTATCTGTTTATAGAAACACTATCTGTCCTAGCAGCACTAAACTTAGTAGCACAAATTACCATCCACCTATAGAACCATAGTAACACAATCCACCTAGTAGCATCATCTACCTTTCTAAAACACTGTAATTCAGTTAAATATATAAATGAAAACTATAAAAATAAGTTCATATCTTTTTGCACTCCTATGGAAGTATAGTAACACTGTTCACCTATAGAAACACCACCCACTTTTGTAAAAGACGCACAGTATGACTAGTAAGATCATCTGCCTATAGAATCCTAGTAAGATCTTGTAATAATAACATCCTCCACCTACAGAAGCACTCTGAGCCTTTGGAAAACATATGTAATATATAAGTGAAATCTATAAAATAACTGTCAACATGTGTAAAAATGAAATATTTTGTCAAGACCTCATTTTCTGTTATAAACAATAAAAATCATAGTTATATGGGTAAAGGAATAGCATCAGAATATGTTTAAATCATAAAGCGAAACTAATGAAACATATGCATAAAATAAAACAGTAAGACGGTATGTTAAACTACTGCATGATATTTAGAGATGTTATCACGAAACATCCGTCCTTTTCAGGACAGATATTTGTAGGAAGTACACTGAGTGGTCACAAGTAAATAGACACCTAATATTTCGTCATTTAACCGATTTATGCTAACTAATTTGTGTTCATAG
>NW_013666400.1:174971-180169 GCF_000517525.1 Limulus polyphemus
CTCCACGAAGCATAAGGAAGATCTACCAGATATTAATTATATTATAAATATATCAATTCATGTCAATATGACTTAAAATTTTCATTTTTTCTGAAAAGGTGGTGTCTATTTACTTGTAACCTCGCTGTGTATGCTATGCAAATAAGGTAAAATATTATTGATTTAATCAATCATCCTACAAAATATGGTAACATTGTCCTTATTAGCATCATCCACCTGGATTAATAGTATCCTATGAAATATTTTGTCAAAAACTTATTTGTTGTTATAGTTATACACAATATATAAAAACATAAACAGTAACAAATAATAGTTTTACTTATGAAATATAGATGTTTGTGACATCTTAGTACAACAATATGCAATACATCAATGTCATGACCCTAACAAAATGCTCTTTGGTTTCACTTTCTGTTGAGTAACACGCGAACTATGATGTCACGTGACACCTCCTAGCAATGTGCTCTCTGGTAGCAGACAACTTCCGTGTCAAGTGTCATGGCGGCATGACAACTTCCGCCATGCAAGTAGTACCGTAACTACTGCTGTGCTTTTTCTCTAATCTATCACTTTAAAAATAGGTATGACTAACGCAGATATTCCTCGAGTATCTTTGCGTGAAATTCAACAAACAAACAAAATAATAACATTTTGTTGATTTCTCCAGTGACATAATAATTCTAATTATGTTAAATAAATAACGCCAAAAGCAATGGTTTTTAAAGAAGCACGTTAAAAATATAAAAGAAATAGTCACAAAGTACACGAGTGTTCTAAATTATGATTTTTTTAGTTTTTTTCAGCAAAGTAAGCATGGTTTGGTTTTATTGCATTTATACTCTTCATACTAAAACTGTGCACAATGTAAAAAGTCTTAGAACCAATGAAATTCATAAGTTATATAAAATTAACTCTTTCGCTGAATCTTTTGTTATAGTACCTATTTGTTGCAAATTTAGAAGTTTTAATAAACACATCATATTGCAGTCATTTGTGATATTTTTGTATAACAATACCAATTATCAATATATAAACAGTTAATTTTCTTGAAATCTTTCATCATTAAATTTTATTAACTATTAGGTTCGAGCGTGGCTCAGCAATATCGTGCCGAACTATGGATCTGAGGGTCAATGGCTCGCATCCCGTTACGCAAACAAAAAAAAGAAGAAAGAAAACCTGTGCTCCACATTTTGGGACTATGTTTGAGTTCTATGGGTGACTGTCAGATTTCTTTATCTGATTAGACAAAAGTAGCCCAAGAATTTGCAGTGGATACTGTTGATTAGCTTTTTACTCTTTAGTCTATCACTTAAAAATTAGGGACTGCTTGCACAGATAGCCCTGGAGTGGCTTTGCGCAAATATCTGAAACAAATATACACAAGCTAACTATTAACTACATACTAAATTGACTGGTCACTATTAGAAACTAAAGTTTCTTTACGTAACCGCTTTTGGTACAAAGGTTTATTTGGAGTCGATTTAAATAGAACTCTTGGGCTAGTAATGCAATAAACTTGTCATATAATGTCACGACCTTGATTCTGCTTGCCTTTTTGGTTGAGAATTAACAGAGTTATTGTTCTTGCTAATCTACTTCATTTGGTATTTCTCATATATGGTTCTATGGAAGTTGCAAAGAATGCAGTAAAAGCTCAAAAATCACAATCAGAATTATAAACACGAAAAAACATAGACGCAACACAATGATTTTAGTATCGATTTAACTAAGTTTGTACGAGAGAAAAAAAGGATTATGTTTGCAGTTTTTCCATTTTCTTGACGAAATTAAAATGAAAAACAAATTACCACAACCATTATCGTGGCAATCAAAAACAAACAAACACGGTTTTCTGTTTATGCATATTAATTCAAGTTTGTTATAAACGATGATGCATCGTTAATTCCATTTCTAGCATACACGAAAACACAAACTCATGATAGAAACATTGGTATGAAATGATAAATACGAAAATTGAATCTGCGTATAAAAGTGAGATATGGGTCAATACCCGTTTATGTGTATGTTTCAGAGACCATAAAGATGTCCAGCTATTTCTGGTGTAGTTTATGGTCTCCGTTCTTATTTTAAGTATCTACGTGCTATTTATGACTGACGTTTTTGCCATGATTATAAAGAAATAAATAGTTGAACAGTGACCGTGGTCTGCAAGAATAAATATGATCCTGTTTATTCATTTAAACTTTTGTCTAGTCTCTTTCCCTGCCTCTTTACAAGTGAATTTGAAAGGCAACAAGCAATTTTAAAATATAAACCACTGGATATTTGAGAAAGTCGATGGTGACCGATGTTAGAAGTAAAAATATAATATGTATCCTCTGTGTTTTTCATTGATTTTGTAATCAGTCGCTTTGTTCATAAGAGTGTATTATCAATAATTGGAATTCGAGATACTTTGTTGTGTGGAACAAAACTTTGAACCGACGTTAGTACTGGACAATAATTTAAACAAGTAAATCATTTTTAACTACAGATTAGCTATATCAAATCTTGTAAGACTGTATTCTGATTTGGAGAGAAAACAACTAGGACACGCTTTGTTTGTTTCGGATTTCACATAAAAACCTGCGCTAGCCGTCCCTAATTTTTAATTGATAGAAGAGACGTAAGACCGCAACTGAATAGCATCCCCCGTCAACCCTTTGGCTACTGAAATCGAATAGTAGGATTTGATCATAACTGTTACAGTTCACCAATGGCCTCACGATAAAAGGGCTCGTGTTTCTTTGTATAAATCTTGATAAACTACTATTAAAGGAAAGTCAGGATTTGAATCTGTTTAATATAAACAATGAAATTTGAATAATATTTGTTTGCTTGTGAATTTCGTGCATAGCTACCTGAGGGCTATCTGCTTAGCTGTCCATGATTTAGAAGGGATAGACAAGGGTGAAGGCAACTGGTCAACACTACCCAAAGCCAACTCTTGTTCTAATCATTTAGTGTTTTGTTACATTATAACGCCCAAACGGCTAAAAGGACGAGCATTTTCAGTGATAGTATTCGAACTTGCGACCTGCAGTTTGCGAGTACAGCGCCTTAACCACTAGGCCATGCAAGGCCTTAAATGATAATATATACATATAACTATACAGTATTTTCTTTACGGCAGATAACACTGTATTAATATGAAACGAGACGTTTGATTTGGCATGTGGGCTAATTAATTTTGTTTGTTTGGCTAATTAATTTTAAATAGAGGAGGGAATAGCTTAGCGCTTAACACACTCTGCCTATAAATCCAAGGATACTCTGGGGCCGTATGTGTGTGTGTGTGTGTGTGTATGCATGTTATAAGAGTGACGTTCACATCCCGGTATTCAATGAGACAAAGGCAACCCAAGAGTTTACAGTGGGTGGTACTCACATGATACCTTCCCTCTGGTCTATCAGTATAAAGTTAGAGACGGCTATGCGCAGATTGCTTTTTTATAGCTTTTCGCAAAAATTCATATTGAAACAAACAAAACTGGATTTAAGGGTCATCATCCTTTACAGTTGTGATTTATGACCTCACTTTAGGTGATGAAAGTCTATTTATAGTATAAATTTTGGGCGATAAAAGGTCCAGTTTAAGGGACAACTATTTACTTGAGGTCAAAGTTCAGTAACACATGAATATCGTATGTATATATATGTTACAAATATTTTATCTTTTTGATCAGAGGAGAAACTGAAAAGAGAATCTATGATGTAGAGGCCTAATACATTCTTTAACTGGCCGTATCCTCTACTGTGGACTGCAAGCTCACCTATTCAAGGTTCATCAGCACAACTTGAGTTAGCAAATCAGAGAAATACCATTAGGCCTCTATAACGGTGAAGTGTATATAATAGTTATGGTATTTTGATAGAATAAATCTACAGTTTGTCATTTAGACATTTCCATCATTGGAACCACATTAGTCAGCACTATGCCTGTCCTGCGTTAAATTGTTGCTACTCATATGGTGCAGCATTATATGTCAATGGTTTCTTTACATTGCATGTGCCATCACTACTTACTTTTAATAAGAAACTATTATAAGGAGGATCTGGACTAATGCATTCTCTGGTGAAAAAGAAGAAAAAATTAACACACACACACATATATATTCACACAATGATTAAACAGTATAATATCAAATAATGAATTCGACGAAATATCATAACATTATTCACTATATATATTATTAACATTGATTAATATTAATTTAGACTCAAAACCCCATAGATATTATATACACTTCATCATTATAAGAGGCCTAATGGTATTTTTATGTTTTGGTTTGCTGACCCAAACTGTGCTGATGAACCTTGATTAGGGGAAACTGTAATCCACAGAAGAGGGTACGGCCAACCAAAGAATGCATTAGGCCTCCATGTCACAGATTCTCGTTTCAGTTTCACCTCTGGTGAAAAAGAAAATCAATCTTTATCACATGAAACAGTTGGTCCGCTGTATGATATCGAATAATTAATTCGACGAAATGTCATAACATTATTCACATACCTAAATCAATGTAGGTTACAATGTGGTGAGTAAAAGGAATTCAAATCCCCATAGACATAATTGTATTTTATTGTTTTTGACCATTGAATCATAGGTGATTTATGTATTCACAAAAAAACAGTAACTCTCTAAGGGCACTTTCAGTAACATTTGGCCTTATAAATATAATCAAACAGTATATATGTGTATAATCAAACAATATATTTATAATCAAACATTATATGTATGTAATCAAACAGTATATACATATATATAAATATATGATCAAACATTACATATATAACCAAACAGTATATGTATAATGAAAGAGTATATGTATAACAGAAAAGTATATATATACATATATATATGTATAACCAAACAGTACATGTACAATAAAACAGTATATATATAATCAAACAGTATATGTATGATCAAACAGTATATATATATATAATCATACACTATATATATAATCAAACATTATATGTATATAGTCAAACAGTATGTATATAATCAAACAGTATGTATATAATCAAACAGTATATGTATAATCAAACAGTATATATGTATAATAAAACAGTATATATATAATCAACCAGTATGTGTATAATCAAACAGTATATGTATAATGAAAGAGTATATGTATAATAAAAAAGTATATATAAATATATATAATCAAACAAAATATGTATGATCAAAC
>NW_013666400.1:181127-220924 GCF_000517525.1 Limulus polyphemus
TACAAATTTTAAAATAACTTCATAATAACCAATTTTTACAAGAAATTTAATGGTGCTATTTATTTTGTACTTGGTGTAGTATTTAATGACGAAATTGGCAATTAATGATTATTGCGCCATTTTTTTGTAATAAACATACAAACATAAGGACGTTTTGCACATAGAAAGCGTTATGGCGGGAGACACTTAGATCACGTTGCTGTCAGTGCAGTATTTCCAAAAAGTTTTCTTTAAATAGTGCTAAGTGGTTTCATAACAGATTTAGTAACTTTTTGAATTGCAAATTATTGTTTAGTGATACAGGTGATTATGTCACCCAAGAAACGCCCTTTCTATGGAAAGTCTTCTGCCGCTAAAAGAATGCAAGCACAAAGAGCAGCTGAAACAGAAGAAGAACGCAATCAAAGACTTCAAGCACAAGCTGCAAGACAAAGCTGCTCGAATATAGAAAGATACTTTGGAACAACGTAAACTTAGACTTCGAGCTCAAGCTGAAAGGCAGGCTACTCAAAGACAGCAAGAAACTGTTGAACAGCACAAAGCCAGTGTTCAGTCAGAATCATCAAGGCAAGCTGGATATAGACAACAAGAAACTTCTGAA
Organism: Limulus polyphemus; assembly: GCF_000517525.1. Classification (NCBI taxonomy): domain Eukaryota; kingdom Metazoa; phylum Arthropoda; class Merostomata; order Xiphosura; family Limulidae; genus Limulus; species Limulus polyphemus. The sequence goes on from NW_013666400.1 coordinate 181,729, forward strand.
CAACGTCAAACCAAACTTCAAGCACAAAAATTAAGACAAATAACTTACAGAAAGCAAGAAACAGAGGAGCAACATGATGTACGACTTCAGGCTCAAAGAACAAGGCAAACTCAAACACGATCTAATTTCAAATAAAGCTTCGTTTGATTAAATGCTTTTTTATTTCTCGCATCACAGCTTTTGTCTACTTACTGAATAATTTGCTGAAACAAATACTGATCTATACATTTGAAATCTAAATTTTTACCGTGCAACGACGGGTAAGTCAGCTAGTATATATATATATATATATAAAACCAAGCATTATATGTATAATCAAACAGTATATGTTTAGACGTATGCACGTATATTGATCATGTAACATTCTGAAGAGTTGAAAAAAATATTTTATACATAAGGTAAAAATTATCGTGTTTCTTTAACACAGTTGTTGTTGAATAAATAGAATCATGTCGTTCAGTGGGTGATTCTTTTATGTTTCGTGGCTTGTGTAAGAGTACTTTCCTCAGCACAGCTGTTTGCTATGCATGTTGACAAGGGAAACTTGCATCCCGCCGTTTGTAAGCCATTTAATGTGAAAAAAGATGTTTTCCTAAAAAGCTTTGTTAAGACACGTTGTTCATAAATCACATCTCATACATAAATATTCCGCATGGTTTGGTTTAACGAAACAAACCATATTCATATGCTTATATTTTTATTCTAAAAAGACGTATAAGCTTTTCTTAAAATGGGATAATTACACTTATGCGACAGGGTATTATAAGTCACGTTTCTGTACACAATTTTAATATTACAGAGGTCATTAATCATTGTTAAGGAAAAGACAACGTAGCCCTAAATTGCAGTACGTGGTTAAAAGTTTCATTTTTTTGTGGGGGAAAGTCTTTATATAAAAAATACGAACTTGCAACAAATCTTTATTGGGCAAAATCTTTTTATTTTAATGCATTTTCATGGTTTTATATTATGGGCTTAATTCTTGTGTTGTTGTAGTTTACACCTAATTTTGTCTAATGTAACAACCTATGCAACATCATAAAATGTGATTTTCTAATGAATGATTGAGATAACCCCAAGGAGCAGTTTAACGATTAAAGCAATAAAAGTCAATGTCTATAAAAGTGTAATGAAATCAGAGCTTAGTACGTATCAATGTTGGTTAGCAACATCATTTGTTTTTATTAGTTGGTTCTCAGGCGCGTGCTGGTGGTTTTTGTGCGCATGGCTAGGGTGTTTTTTTTTCTTCCCTTCTTCAGAACAAATACCTAACCTCTAGTGGCTAAAATCTACTTAGACACACGACGAACAATTGATTTAGACGTGAACTTGGCAAACGATTGCCTAATAACCTGGCAATTAAAAATATATCATTTTTCTTTCTTTTCTGTTGGTATTATATAATTGTGAAGCCTCTGAATTATGAAGGAGGACTGACAAGATCAGTAATGAAAATGTAATATTAAAGTTAGTGCTCAAATAGTAGCACATTGAAGTACGTAGAAAAAGTATAATTTGTTAAAAATTAATTTCAATTAAATAAGGTCAACAGGAACAAAATGGTGGTTTGTTTGTTTATTTGTTGTTAAGCACAAAGCTACACAATGGGCTATCTGTGCTGTGTCCACCATTGGTATCGAAACCCGGTTCTTAGCGTTATACGCCTTTAGACTTACTGTTGAACTACTAGGATACTAAATGATAGAGGTGTACATTTTATCCAGTTTATTTGTTACTAAGTGCAAAGCTACAAGGGGCTATATGTGTTAAGCCCACCGCGACCATCGAAACCCGAATTTTAGAGCGTTGCTTGTTTGTTTGTTTGTAATTAAGCACAAAGCTACACAATGGGCTATTTGCTCTGCCCACCACGGGTATCGAAACCCGGTTTCTAGCGTTGTAAGTACGCAGACATTCCGCTGTGCCACTGGGGGGCTAGAGCGTTGCAAGATCTCAGACTTACTGCTTAGCTATCGGGGAGGGAGGGGCATTTTGTCCGAAGAAGGTGCAAGTAAAGGGATTATAAAAAGTCATCTTAGCATGTCTGAACGAGCTAACTATAAGAGCATTTCGAGAAGATTATGATTGTCTTTGAATACTGTGACTTTTTACAGTATTATTTTTGTAAGAAAACGAATCTACTAGTTTAAAAATGTTTGGATCACTTCATCATTTGCCATTACACCAATCCACAGTTTTCAGTGCTCGAACCAGTTTTAGCATGCCGGGATGTCCTCATCATTTGCCATTACACTGATCCATAGTTTTCAGTATTCGAACCAGTTTTAGCATAAAGGTTTCTTTATACAGTACTTCATGACATACCAAAATATATAAGTAATACAATGTGCGAGTAGATATTGAAATACTGGGGTCATTGTCAATAACTATTTGCGATCATGATGAGGCAAAACGATATAGTATTGTGAATATAATATAAGAAGAGAAATTGGACTGCTTAGGAAGTGTCTTCACCTACATGACTTTGTTTTATTATTGTTACGCGTTCTATAATGTAATGTATCAAGTGAATCTCATTTTATCAGGAAACACTTTTGAGGTAATTATTTATCTATTTTTATTTGTTTTTATTTCGTGTTAATTTTTAGGAATACTAGTAATAACAAGAAATGAATTTTTGTACCTTTGGTATAAATAAGGCCAATAGACTTTTTTTTCAACGTTTTTCAGTGAGACGCTGTTTGAATACTAACTCTGATACTGGCTTTTACTCATTTTTCAATCTTTCTTTATGGAAAACCTGATGTTTACAGGAAAGCATAGATTTAAAAAAATGTAAAGCTTCAAAAACTATTTACATTGAACAATGAAAATATTTGATAACGGAAGAAACTCTGAAGAGTTTTATGAAAATAATCCTGAAAAATATAGAAATGAGCATGTGATGATATTTAGTAAGGGTGAACTTTTTGTTATATTGTACTGAGTTAATGTACGTGAATTTACTGTATATATCATATCAGATTACTGGGACAAAAGCCATCTTAAGTATATAGGTCATATCAGCTTAAAGGGGCAAAAATAGCTTTTATAGTCTATTAGAAACCACTGCTGTTTATAAAAAGAAAAATGTTACTTATATGTATATTTGAGAAACATCTGCATGAGCTGGTAGTTTTTCAATTTCATGTTGAACAAATTACGAAATTTTTTCAGTAACTTTTAATATTGAGAATTCCTAATGGAATACCAAGCCGTAATTTTCAAGTAATTACCTCTGAGTAATGGCTCATTTGTAATTCTGTTCTTTAAAGTTTTTCTCTTACAAATTTACACGCAAAATAGCAAGATTAAATCTTTAGAGTTAATTAAAATCTCAAGTGGCAAGACACCAATTTGATTTCCTCAAACTTCAGTTTGTTATGTACTCTTATTTGTTGTAAGATTCGATCTTGTAATTTAACTTCTAATGTCACAAGGTTATGCAACTGCCTTGCCAAGTTTCTAAAAAATGTTCCATCACGAAGAATAATTAATATAAAATTCACGAAGAAACTTTACATAGTTTATGTTTTGATTTTTATAACCTAGCTGGATTAATTTCCTTGTTTTAAATATAAGCACATTATACATACGTGGTGTAATTTTCTTGTTTTAAATATAAGCACATTATACATAAGTGGTGTAATTTCCTTGTTTTAAATATAAGCCCATTATACATACGTGGTGTAATTTCCTTGTTTTAAATATAAGCGCATTATACATACGTGGTGTAATTTCCTTGTTTTAAATATAAACGCATTATACATACGTGGTGTAATTTCCTTGTTTTAAATATAAGCCATTATACATACGTGGTGTAATTTTCCTGTTTTAAATATAAGCACATTATACATACGTGGTGTAATTTTCCTGTTTAAAATATAAGCACATTATACATACGTGGTGTAATTTTCGTCTTACATTTAAGATATATGAAGAAAACTCCCAGATGTTCCTTTATGCCACTTGAACGTTCATCACAGCGCATTTCGCTAGTAGACGGTGCCAATAAATCTTTATAAAACGTTATATTCATGGTTGGAGTTTGAGCTTGCTAAATAATACTTTCGAAAATTCCTCAATATCTTTATATTTGTCGAAGAGTAGAGCGAAATTTTCAAATTTATTGAAATCGTGCAATTGCTGTGGAACATATATATATTTCTACGATAACAGAAAACCTCTCTTACGTATCTGTTTTCCTGTATCATTCGTTCTTCACAAGGTTATAATATATATATAGAATTTGATGCTAAACATATACGCATACTCATTCAAGGATTTCATAAACAATGTTAAACCAGATGCCTTTCTTACAATTTTTTGATGTACTTTGTGATGTAATATTTAATAGTTGCTAACAGTATCAAGATAATAATGAATGGTAAACCTATTTATCGTGCTTCTTCACTTAGAAAATATAATTATGTAATATTACATTAAATTTTGCCAAAGAGACTGTAATTATTATTAAACCGATTATGCTAACCACAATGGTAATTTCGAACAGGATGCTGAAGCTGTTTGTTATGCTAGCGGAAAATAAATAATAAAATGAATCTTTAGATACTTTTCGTTCAATGTCTAATGTTTTGAAAATGAGTATTAAACGAGCGTAAAAAGATAGTGCTGTGCGTTAAACTGATAAATTTGAAGTTCACATCAGCAAGGCCAAAAGCTTTGTTCTAGTACTACAAACATGCATTAAACGGGAAATGACCGTTAAGTTCACCAGAATTTATATGCTAATCAAAACTTAAGTTACTCTTGTAGGTTTTATTATACCAATAAAAAAAAAAGTTTCTGGATTACTTATATTTCTTTTTAAATCTCGAAACATATCCAAAGTCAGTAATATCGGAAGGTTGAAGCTCAATAATAGAGTACTCATTATATTGAATTAAAATCATTAACATATAGAGATAGTACAGGTGTTTGTAAATGGACCAATAGCAAATTGACTGAAGAATAAAGAGAGAAAAAAAGAGATTTAACAAAGTATATCTGTCATAGAGAGGTACGTAAAATTCAACTGAAACGATACAAGCCAATGACAGAAGGTTGCTCATGCAGGGTTACTTTGTATCATAATACAGGGCTGAGGGTAGAAAATTTTAAACGATATAGGAAAAATCTTATCTGAAATATTGAAAGAAAATATTTGGCTCCGTTGAAAAAATAATTACTCTCAACTAACACTGACCACCATACACGGATTGTTTTAGGAACAAAAAGATTCAATGTATCCACCATAGGGGTCTATTGATGTAATTAACTTCCTTAGTCCAGAGTTATTAATTACATTTATTTATGAAATGCTATTTTTAAGTATAATAAATTTAACTGAAAGCATTTCTTTTAATAATTATATTCTAGATATTGTGAACCCGCGCCAGAGACATTGTTCATAAAAATACTTAAATTGTGTCTTGGCATTCTTCGTATCGAAGGTAATATTTATAGGTTTTAAGTGAACCACGATTATGATTAACAGTAAATGTGACGTTCTAAAGACGAAATATCTTTAGGTATAAAAAACATTTCACTACCTAATTGCTAAGCGTAACTCGATTATTTGGTTCTTCTTCGGGCCAAGACAGGAAGATTTTCACTGCTAAACGTAAACGTCGTATATATCGTCTTGATTTGTATTATAATTAGGTAATAGACAGTCCAGAATCATGAAAATATGGATGAAATATCTTAATCTATTTCAATATTTTTATACGATAAGGTAATATATTACATTAAACTCCTTGGATTCTTTTAGAATACGTCGTTATCACTATACTTAAAAAACACATTATCGTTTAAAAACTGGAACATATTAGATACGCAATAATTCACGATTCATAACACCCCAAACGGTCATCTCATTAATAGATGGAAAGTGGTCCGTCAGAGTACTGACCTCCACAATATGCCTTAGGACTGTCTATAAAGGCAATATGGGCAGATATTATTTAAGTTATTGAAATAACATCTAGCCCTTACCCCAAGAAAACATACAAAATAATTAATTCGTCAATTATTTAAACCTCTCTATTTTAGAAATCAGATTCATTTTTCATAGTATACGAATCTCACTAGTTAGTAATACTCACTAGTAATGAGGGTACCTTTTTTATCAAACAGCGAAATTGACTGTTTCGGCTATAACGCCCAATTAGCTGAAGGTGAACATTTCATCAGCATATCAAGGCTCAAACCTTGGATTGTTCAATATGCAGCCCATGCATACTAATCATTGTGTCATGCCACGCTCACTTCAATTTAACTATATACAATGTGGAATGCTCTAGGACGCGCACAGCATCCCGTCAAGTGACTCCAGGCATTAGAGTTGCCCTGGAAACGACCCTTTTAAAGAAATAATTGAGGCTATCTCAAGACACAATTAACACTCTGCTTTTAAACAGAAAACTTCAGCGCTTGGCTGCTTTTGCCGTTCGCGGTAAGACTACTCCGTACTGAAATGAAATATCATTAATTCAAGCCACCTTTATGACTTTTCAAATCACATAACTGAACATCAGTTGTGGGATTCATATGAAAATGAACTGGAAGTGATTGACATTATTTTGTAACAATGGTTTATGGCTTGCCATAACTAAAGCGCTATAAATTCCAATTATTATTTAATTGTTTTGTGTCGTGTACTTACAATACTTAGGGAAACGCGCAACCAGAAGTTTAACCTCTATTGTGAAGTTATGTGTAAGGAACATCAGTTAGACGTGAGGGAGGTGAGAAAGCGTGTTTTTTTTTATTTCGCGCAAAGCTACACTAAGGCTGTCTGCGCTAGCCGCCCCTATTTTATTTATAAGTGTTAGAATAGACAGAAAGCAGTTATTCAAAATCACTCACCGCCAACACTTGGGTTACACTTTACCAACGAATAATGGGATAGACCATCACATTATAAAACCCCACGGCTGAAATGGCGAGAATGTTCGATAACGGGATTCAAACCCGCGACCTGCAGGTTGCGAGTCGAGTGACCTAACCTCCAGGCCATGCCAGGCCTAGACTATAAGAAGATGTAAGTAATAAAACTAAATAATTGAAATTTTGATGTTTATACAGGTTTATCTAAACTCTTGTATTCATACTGCAATAAAACATTTCTGGGCGTATCTATGTGCAGATTTGATAATTTTTAATAAACTTACCATGATATATTTTAAGGGCGTATTTCTCTTAGCGTCAATTAGTTCTGATTGAATGAAATTGATTACATTTGTCGGCGAGGAGATTAGGTTTTCAGCAAAGGGCGTTTTAAGAAACATGTTTTTCAAATATTTCAATGTTTGTTCTTCGGAACTAGACGGATGTGTACCAGTATCAGAAATAAAACTCTTTAAGTTGAAATAAGGTGTAGTAAGTTTAAGGAATAGTACTGAAAAAGGGTTTTGTTGTTATTCATTAATTGTATTAAACATAAGGAACATTAAACACTTATACTTTATAAACTTATTATTCCCAGCTTGTTAGAGCTGGGATTTAATAGAGATAAAACATTTTTTATATTTCTGTATGTTACTTATCCTATATACAGTGTAAAATTTTCAATCTGAATGGTTTCACTTTCAATATATATAGCTAAATAGTCAGATCAGATACCCCAAATTCCTACTTTTGAGCTGCTGACCAAAAAGAAGGAAAACAGCTAGCAGCACCCGCCACCTACATGGTTAATCTTAACCGCATAGCAGGATGACTGTCGTTTTTATAACATGTCCTCAACCGAAAGTGCAAAGTGCGTTCAGCGACATATCGCGGCCCAAACCTTAGCTCTCTCGATCTTCACCTCGGCACGCTAACCAATAAACCACTATCGGACATCTACAATAGCCTTGATCTTCCAATACAATAAGTCTATTGTAATTGAAATAGTTTACTAACTATAGCATTAACGAAAAATTACAATAGCTGTATAGATATTTTTTTCGTCTAAAAATTATCTTAAATTTTCAAATTTAACACTTGGATATAGAAAAATTACACAAACTTAGCCTTCGGTCCGTAAACTAACGTTAATCTTGACGTTATCACAACTTTAAATAAGATGATAACGTTACATACATATATAATTATATATCGCATTACGGTTATCGGTTCAGGTTGTCACCTTATCGTCATAGCCAATAATGTCTGTGGTAATAGCACCCAAATTAGTTGGAAATCTCCCATCTATCAGACAAAATCCAAAAGCTAACATTAAACTACTCATGGAAAATCAAATAAGGGTACGAAGGTGAGTGATTACACCCACAACGTCTCAGCTTCTACTGCCTTTCACTGTCTATAGTCAGTTGTGGGAAGGCAGTTACCCTTAAATTTCTTAAAGTAGAAAACTAAGGGCTTTAGTTTATTATAATAAATATAGCCTGTAACCAGTAAAAAATGTGTTTCATACGATAATAATGTGTCCCGGCATGGCCAGGTGGTTAGGGCGCTCGACTCACAATCTGGGGATAACGGGTTTGAATTCCCGTCCCACCAAACATGCTCGCCCTTTCAGCCGTGGGGGCGTTATAATGTGACGATCAATCCCACTATTCGTTGGTAAAAGAGTAGCCCAAGAGTAGGTGGTGGGTAGTGATGACTAGCTGCCTTCCCTCTAGTCTTACACTGCTAAATTAGGGAAGGCTAGCGCAGATAGCCCTCGTGTAGCTTTGCTCGAAATTAAAAACAAACGATAATAGAAATTTTGAGACTCCTTTGGAAAAACCTGCTTTATGTTTTACCTCTCGAAAAATAACTACAAAATAAAATGAATATACCCATAAAAAACGATACTTACTTTGTTTGAAAGTGTTAATATAACTTATTCAAATCTTAAGATACTAATAGTTCCTATTCAGTGAAACTATATCTGGCGACTACCTAATAGAAGCCACTTTTAAAAACTTAAGCTCATATGAATTTCTTAAACGGCAAATTTTACCGCGCTAGCATGATTCGTTGTTTTTATTTTCATTTTTATTTTAATCTATGAATTTCGACCAATTAAAATATAAATAAACTACAACCTTTTTTTCGTGAAACAAACTGGAAATTCGTTTATTTTTAATCGGATACCTTCCTGAAAAACTACTGTCTCCTATTAGCAGTTCTATTGACAAAGGTTTGTTTTAAGCGCAGAACTACACGATGGGCTACCTATGCTACTTCATCATCGATGTCGGAAATATCGATCCCCGATTTTTAGTGTTATAAGCAATCAAAATTACCGCTGAACATCCGGAGGGCAATGCTAGAGGTACAGTATGTATTTGTAGTTTATCAGCGTGAAGAACGAGAATTCATTAAAAAATAAATAAATAGATAAAAAACACCAAAATTAAGTATTAGTGAGGACATGGAACACCTTGTATTATAAGCAGTTATTTTTCACTTATTATTTCTGACACAAGGCATTCAATGTGACATTTAGTACACAAGATTGGCATACTTACTGGAAAATGGTTAGATAGATAGATACAGATAGAGGGCAGGATAAACAGGTAAGAAAATAATAAAGACGCAGATGACTATAAAACTAAACAGATACTTAGACACTGATATACGAAAAGCTTGAAATCAGTTCGACAGAACTGTTGATACGCAGGCAGGTAGCGAGACATTACTGGATAAAGAGTTGTTATGTAGACCGACAGATGAAGAATACTTGTAAAGTGAGAAATGCATTATCCGTGAAATTCTCCAGTGAGTGTGATTCCATGTTTTGCTCCGAATGAGGTTCTGTCGCTTTTAACAGGATTTGCTGAATACCTCCAGAAAGTATTAAGGAAACTCAAACTGAATTCGATGTATGATTTCTTATACAATGTATGCGCTCATCACCAGCTCTATTTAACGTCATTAACAAAAAAAATCGCTGTAACATTTTTCTTTACTGCATGATTAAACACATACACTGATTCAAGTATTCAATTATAAGGTCGAATAAAGAATCCGACAGAAATTACTTGTATGTGTGGTCGAAAACGTGCGTGCAAGAAAAGTTTTTAATTTTAGATAAATACTTTTCAGACGACGATTGATTTTTTGACGTGTTGTAATATTAGTGGTATAAAATCATTAAGAATTTGTGGCGTGTTTTTTCGGCAATTTTATTTTAAAATGTAAATTATCGTATATGATCTTATATTAATTCTTAGTTTTGATCTAAACTAACGATTATGTTGTATTGTGTATAACGAAGTGTATTAATTAAAATACTTTTCAATTTAAATGTAAAAAAAACATCTATTTTTGTTTTTGGAAAATGTGTTTCGTAAACCAAGGAATATTTTTGGTTAGCTGCCTTTTAGTGTTATTGTAGAAAAGTGGAATACTGATAGCCTTTGAGAGTTATTTTGTTTTCAAAAGTTAAAATAAAATCATGATTATATATATATATAACATTAGGTATTCTCTTTTAATAATGAAAATGAAGACTGATGATAAAATATAAAACACTTTATTTACAAGATTTGAACGTTTCGGAATAACTTATTCCATCTTCAGCGAGATCTGAAAATTGTGTTACAAAGATGATTATTACTAAAATTATATGATAACATAGTCCTTTGTTTACTTAGGTATTAAGAAAAGCAGTAAATGGACGGATGAAACAATGTTTATATATATATATTGTGAGTCGTTAAGGGTCGGGCTTTCTTTAATGTAGAGGTCAAGATCTGAAGATCCTGTGGTGATGACAGAGAAATCGTTTAATAAAATATTATGACCTGTGGTTTCAAAATGTGAGCGAATGGGCGAGTGGCTGGGTTTAAGTAGTGGATGGTTGGTTCTATTAGATACTCCAAAATGTTCACAGACTCTAGATTTTAAGTGGCGTTTTGTTCTACCAATGTATGTGACCTTACAGTCACTACACGTATATTAATACACGAGCCATGAACGTAGAAGCCTAGGTATTTGATCTTTATACTGAAATAAGTGTATAATGTGGAGATTAGGTCTGTATATTATTCTAAAGTGAATTTGAGAATAGAAGTTTTTTATTAAAGAGGATATTTTTTTTTAATTGGCAGTGGTTGCGAACCTATAAAAGGAAGGGAGATAATGAAGGGAAATTTGGGACGGTGTGTACATTGGTTCGTTTTTGGAATTTGTTGCTTAGAAATTGCGTGTAATATTTGTTAAAAAATCAATCGGATAGCCATTATTTATCATGTGTTTATGTAGAAGGGTAGTTTCTTCGTGCAAAATAAAATAATTAGAACAAAGATCAAAATTCTGTTCAACAATGATATAACCAGATTACATTTGAAGAAGTTGTGGATAAAACCATTGAAATTGGTGTAGAGACCAGTAAAAGTTCTTTTATGATAAACATATGTAAGAAAAGTGTTTACCTTCTTTGGTAATCCTGACGTCTAGGAAAGGTAAAGAATCATTATCCTTGAATTCGGATGGGAACTTGATATTGGGGTGTTGGCAATTAAGATAGGGAAGGAACTTGGAAACGATGCTGAACTACAAGCTGTTAAAACTCTGCCTGAAAACAAAGATATTATTGTTACTAAATAAAACAAAGGCAAAAATTTAATTTTTCAAGTGTAATACACAACATATTTTAAAGATTTACAAGAGTGATAATTAACTTATCTAATAATATTACAAGAGTGTTACATAACTTATCTGACAAAGTGAATAATTTCACTTAAAGAGAAAGTTTTGTGCTATAATTCAACATCAAAAGCAAAATAATTATTGATAAAATGTTAAATTATTTATAAAACTGAAGATAGCTCTTTCTAGCTTTGCACAAATATCCGAAACAAACACTTTCATTTGTTTAAAAATACAATCAATATAAATACAACAATTTATTTATGAATCCGCTGAATGTAAGTTTTAAGATATTCTACCCACCACCTCAATATAAATATAAAAAAAAAAATTCAAATAGTGAAATAAAAGTCACCATCACCTACCACATAATACCAAAGAGACTGACATTGTACTGCTGAAATAAAAGCATTACGTTTCACGTTTATGTATTTTTTAATATTTATATTGAGGTGGTGGGTAGCATTTCTTAAAATTTACATTCAGCGGATTTCATAAATAAATTCTTGTATTTATACTGATTGTATTTTTAAACAAATGAAAGTGTTTGTTTCGGATATTTGTGCAAAGCTAGAAAGAGCTATCTACGTTAGTCGGTCATAATTTGACTGACAGACTAGAGGGATGGCAGTTAGTAAATAACATCCAATGTCAACTCTTGGGCTGCTTTTATAAATAGTCCGATTTGACCGTCACTTTTATAACGCACTCACGGCCACAAAGCGGGGAGCGCTATTTTGCGGCAAAGGGATCCTCGGTTCATATTCCAGCATTTTAACCATTAAGCCATGACAGACCAATAAGAGCATATGTCTGCTGTTTAGTTTTCTAAGATTTGGATTTCTTAATAAAATCTGTGAAATGTTTCTACAACAGATGACCAGCCGAGTACCTATACAGTCAAAATACCACATACATTTAATTCATCTGTTCATCTGGTCTTCCTAAAGATACGGGAAGTCAATAATAAACTTTCTTCTGTATACAAACTGAGAATGTGATTGAATTATGGTTTAGTACATATATGGTTGATCAATGTAACACATACACCGACTGTATGTACACAGTCAATAAGAGATTCACCAATTGCTGAATTGAATACTCAGAGATCCCAAAAGACCAGGTACGTTAGAAAATGTACAATATTATTTTCAAGTTTATTACAAATTCCTAATAATGGGATTAAAATCCTTTGTTTGAAGTATTTGTTGCTATACAATTCTTACATCCGATTTTCGTATGTCAGAAGTCAGAATAAATACTGTACTTTATGAGCTTTATAAATGTTTCATATCTAATCATTAATTACAAAGGACATAATTTTGTACGAAGCCTTTATTTACTAACTTGTGTTCCATTTATTGTTAACGTGCATCAATGTCTGCTAAAATAACTACTTTGGAAATATCGTGAAATGAAATTGATTGTATTAGTAATCAGTTTCATTTTGACTATTATGCATCATTGAAATAAAATACTTAAGGGACACGTTTAGATTGGTGAAGGAATGTAACTAGAATTTGGTGCATGGAACTCTTAAGTTGTCACTAATGGTTTATTAATATACTGAAACTTGTATTATACATATGCCATCACGATGAACAGTTCTGTGCTGTCAGTAAATTTGCTAGGAAGAAGCAGGGGAATAGAAATTGTAGTAAGTTTAGTAAACTTTATTTTGGATTAAACCTTAAGGTAGATACGCGAATTATAGTTTTAAACTAATTCGTGATGTGTGTTGACCTCTTAGGAGAGCTCAGCTTACATTTGAACTGCAATCCCAGCTTCAGCTAACCAATTTTACCAGCGTGACAATTAAAACAATTTTAAGACATAAGTTGTGAACAATTTCAGATAAAATTTAATTGTAAGAGAAAAGAATGATATTTCCATTCATAAGTGTACACAGCGTAGTCACAAGTAAATAGTGTATATTTTCCTTCGGCGATAGTGACGTTTTCTTTTCTACTGATGGATCTAATGAAACATTTAATTTTGTGCTTCTTTTTTAGAAGACACAAAAGGCATGTGTGTTCAAAACATAAGAAATTAATCTGTGATTATAACAATATTAAACAAGAGGGAATACTCTATAGCCGCGGCACTTAAAATTCCTTTAGGCAGGATTAGAGTTAATTCATTTATGAGACCTATTTTTCTCTTTTTTATTTTTGTTTATCAGCAATACCAAGCGCGGGCGCTAGTTTACCCGATTCGATTTTATTACTCATCAGGATCTTTACCAACCTACCCTCAAATTGAAAGTATTTTAAGCAAGATTAGAATAAATTAATCTATGAGACTTTGGACATAGTCTAATACACCAGTCGAAAGGGTTTGACCTCTTGAGTCCAAAACTGTAATTATATCTCAAAACGGTAAAGAGATGACGGAGCTATGAGTTAAAACAAAAATCTCAGAGCCATTCTATAAGCCGTTCAGCCGCGGCTAAAAATTTGATTTAAAACAATACCAACAATAATCATTTGTGCGGAAAGTAACGTATCTCAATTTCAACATATTTAAAAACAACAATAAACGCACACATATAACAGTTCACTCTTGAGACTCATAAGAGAAATTAAATAATTACAGAAAAAATGGAACATAAATGAAACCAATATAGTTACTAAGAGATCGAAAATCTTAAACGTGTTCTAACTTATCTGTTATTATATACAGACATATTTCCAAAAGTATTATATTAATTTTAACTTCTGATCAAAGCAAGCTATCAACATAGATCAGAAATAAGAATACATATCTACCTAGTAATATGAATATATATATACGTAGTAATGAGCATAGCTAATATTATGCCATATTCAACTCTTATTAATCAGTTATATGGTTACTAAAGCCGCCAGAAAAGTCCTTTTTATGTTAATAATCCAGCATCCTTCTGGAAAACATATTTAAGTTTGGTGTGTTTACTTTAGGGCAAAGCGGTGTATTCGCTCCCCCCAATTTTAACATAAGTCCTAAAACTTACCGCTGAGCTCTAGGGGATGGGAGACCAATTTGGCTTGTAGAAACGGCGATTTGGAAGGTTGTGTTTCAAACATCATACTCAAACTGTCAGAGGCTGAAGAATTTATGATGACTAGTTTTGTATTAAATCTGGAAAATAGATAATTAAACGCCTTCAAATTGATAAGTTCAGATACATCTAATGATGTTGATTTGATGTCAAAAGGTTTACTTTCGACGAATAAAATAGATTGGTTTATGATAATGAGATACTGACAGCTCTATCAGTTGCCTTAAACAGATTAGCTCCAAAATAAATTTGGTTAAATATCTGTATAACTCTGACTTTAAGAAGTACGATAAATAGAATGAAGAAATATATTATCTAATAAAAATACATTTTAGTATACTAACCTGAATAAAGGAGACCACGATGCATGTGAACTCTGTAGCTATTTGTTTTATTTCTAATTTGTTTGTTTGTAATTAAGCACAAAGCTACACAATAGGCTATTTGTGCTCGTCCCACCACGGGTATCGAAACCAGGATTCTAGCGTTGTAAGTCCGCAGATATACCGCTGTGCCACTGGGGGCTTTTTTCTAATTCTTAAACAGTTTATGAAGCTACCAAAATATTTTCCGTACGGTTTATTCAAGCCAAATATGCATTTACACAGTTTAGTTGAAAAGTTATCTAACTCATGAATTTCATGACGTAGTAAAAATATTGTTTGTAATCCAGATATTATTATTTTTGTTATCATCAGCATAGCTCAAAATTGACAAAACGAGATAAGAGCATCAAAATTTTCAGAATTATAAAATTTACTTATTAATTAATTCTTATGTGGAACCACTCGATGCTCTGTTTTTAGACATGCCTAAGCACATTTTAAAATGTATATGTAAAAAGATGAAACCATCCTCTCTAGCTTGTCTACAAATGCCACACAATTGTGCCAGAAACAACTACATTCATCTTTTTAGTTACAAAGCACGAATGTCTGAGCCCATAATGCAGGCTACCATCACTGATATGGATACATCTCTAGAGTGGGACAGGGGATGACTGTTTCTATTTCCAAGGCCTATCCACAGTGATGCCCTTTCTCGTGACAAATTTAGTGTGCTGTATCAGTACTGCTTATGTCAGTGGTATTCGATCTAGTAACCTTCTTTTCTATGTTGCAATATTGACTTCACAGCAGCCATTGTGCAGTTGAACATCAAAACAACAAACCCTTCTAGGATTGTGGTTTAATCATGTGATATACTTCATCTGATAGATTGGATTGATCCTCAAAAGTGATTGTGACCTCTGAGACGGAGGTCCGCACATCCAACTCTATCTTTTTTCATGCACAACAAATGATGGCACTGTATCACACCCTGTGAATAAGTGAAAGAAGGGCAGTGTGGTCTAAGTCTCAGTAACAAGCATATTGGAAATTTTAATAATTGTCAGGCACCAGCAGGATTTTCTCCAGTCAGGCATTATCTGTAATTAATCTACACTTAGTTTCTATGCCAATGAATCTGCATAACCACAATATCTGGATCCACTGTATGGACGAGGATTATCTTCCTTCCTATTCTGTCATGTCACTAATTACTTGCAATCTAACACAAATATAAAAAGTCAAATTTCTCATACAAACAATAATTTTTGCTTAAAGAATATTATACTTATATCTGCATATCTGACTCTTTGTTCACTCTATTAATGCTTTATTCTCAAAAAATCGAAATGAAACTCCTAACACATCGCGTATATGCCTATCATAAACAAACAATGACGATTTCAAACAAAAGTCTAAAAAATTCTGGATGAACAAATAATTTAGTTTCTGTACCCTATAATTGAATGTGTAATGTTACTGTAATCATTCAGAGGTTTCAAAAATACCTCAATGAAGGTACAAGTATGGACCATATGTACATGATATTGAAGGTAGGTAATCTGTCACGTTTTGTGTCATAGACATAGGCCTAAAACTGCATCTCTGGAAAGTCCAACATTCGTCATTGTGTTTGTAATTCTTATTTCGATATTAATTATTCAGTACTGTGTGTAAGCAATTTGAAGAATAAAACTCCATGGTAGATTAAATATAGAGTACTGAGTATCTATGGTGGGGTTACATGTACTCACTTTAAAGCCTGTGCATTCATACAGTAAAGGGATGATACTACTAGATATTTTTAAATCCCTCAATAACAACAAAAACTTCTTATCATCAAATTCAGACTTAAAGCAGTCCCCAAAGGGGTTGTCTATCGTTTGGAACATTGTTGTTACTTCGACAGCTTTGTAAACGTTTTCTATAGTGAGAGTACATGTTTATCACTTGAATATGGACCACAACGAAACAATCCTATGTTGGCAAAAACTAGAACTGATCTGTTTCTTTCTGTGCCTCATAAACCATTACCATTCAGTAATGCTTTTATAAGAGCCTAATTGACCTAGGATACTGCGTTAATGGGCCAATTTGAGTTATATTAATTATTATATTAAAGATTAAATGCAGATATTATATAGAATAGCTAGGACTATTGAACACAAGTGTTTCATATATATGTTTACAATTTCATGTAGCCTTATTATAGGCCCAGGCTCTATTACTAATATTAGGCTAAGCCTATGTAAATTTACCGAAAACAGATTCTTAATCACGTCGGATCTTTACAAGCCATTGTTTCCTTCTCTTAACATCTGTAGGAAAACTGTGGAATGAGAGAGATTAGTTATGTCATGTATCATTAGTGCACATCAGAATACAAGTGATACGATGCCATTGTTTTGTGTTTACGTTAAGAGCCATGTTCTCTATTTAGGATGGCGAGCACATGATATCGGATTGTTATAGGTCTGTTAGAATTTGTCCCCTGGCGGGACAGCATTAAGCTTATGGACCTGTAATGCTAAAATCCGGAGTTCGATTCCCTGCAATGGACACAATAGATAGCCCAATGTGGCTTTGCTCTAAAATAACCACACAACCAAACAACAAAACTTTCCGAATTCCCCAAATATACGATGTATACTACAGACCTTAATTGAACACAACCATTTAATTCCTCAAATATACGATGTATACTACAGACCTTAAATTAAACACAACCATTTAATTCCTCAAATATACGATGTATACTACAAACCTTAAATTAAACACAATCATTTAATTCCTCAAATCTGATAAATCTTCGATTGGTTGATGTATATAATTTACATATTAAACAGGAAATAACTTCCATTAAATATAAATTACAACTCCACATTCTTTACTGATATATTGAATGTATTTGTCTAACTCTAAACAAATTAAAAGATTGACAAGTATCATTTTAAATTGATAGTTTGAGGAAACTTTTAATAACCTCTAACTTCTTAACTTTAGAACATCGTAACATATACTATACCCAATAATGAATAATATACAACCATAGCATTAGTCAGAAAGCTGAAGCAAATTATATAGTATGCTTTTGGAGAGGATATTTGGGGCGATTTATCCCATGCACACATGATTATCTGTCTTATGGTATTGCAAAGTATATTGGGGTAACATGCTTCACTCACTGCTATGGGGTAACTAAAATGATATAATTAGTAACTTTAGGAGTACTTAAAGAAGGCACTCTTAGAGTAAGAGTGGTTTGTTTCCATATATAGAAATATTGTAATTGCATTGGGCTAATATTCTATCATGCTTGTTTCATAAAGAACAAAATTCTTTAAACATTCTGAATTATCCTACCTGGATTATTTGAGGTAATAGACATTCAATATGTCTTAGTTTTTCATTGGTGAGGGAGGGTTAGTTTACTGATGCACAGAAATAATACTTGATCATATTCAAAATAGCAATATACAATATTGTGAAATTACGGATCCTGAGATGTTTCAGGGTTGATATATCAACTGACAGTATTGTGATATCGCAGATATTGATATTGTTTAAGGGTTGAAACTGCAACAGGTAATATTGTGAGATCATAGATACCTCACCTGTGAAATGGCTGAAGAAGTAACAATCAGTATTTGATTTCATGGATACCAACATATTTGAAGGCTAAAATAGCAGAATACTGGGATAACATGGATACTGACATATTTCAAGGCTGAAATATTGGGAGATCACCGATACTGGATATTGGACAGCGCTAAAATACCAGCAGGTAATACTGGGATATCATGGGTACTGACTATGTGACATGGTTGAAATAACAACAGATAATGTTGTGAATTTACAATTGCGATGTTGAACACGATAAGCCTAAAATACAGCAGTATGAAGTTGCAACAAAAAAACAAATAAAGACTAAAATGGTGGAAGGAATGAAAAGGATATTGTAGGTAAAGGATAGCTCTGAAAAAAGTTGTCGAATGTTAATTCTTATTGATTAGGTAAATATATATAGTTTCTACAAAGCAGTTTCGTCAATTAAGGATAACATTTTAATCTTCTATAAAATTTTGCATTTTCATTGGAGGTTTTTTTTGTCTGCAACTATTCCCTTAAAAAAGTTTGTTTTCAGTTTAAACCATTCTGTTAAAAGCATTATATTAATTAAAAGTTACTTCTAATCAGAGAAAGTTACCCATGTAGATAAAAATTAAACAATCGACCCAGTAATGAGTATAGCTAATTAAGTATACTTTTCGTATATGCTTAATTATAAAGATTAGAATGCATAGTTTCATCAGTTGAATGCCTTTGCTGATAATGATTTTTTCGATCCTTAAACCTAATATTATTTTGCAAGGTTCTGTCAGCTTAGGAGGTCGGTGTTGGCTCAAAATCCATATATTTAGATAACAAAGTATATTCATAAATAATTCATATTAATAAGACTAAATATATTAAACATCCTAACCAATACTGTTATTCAAAGTAACATTAAGGAAATAGTAGAGTATGGAACACACAAACACTAGTTCTTAATTTCAAATACTGTCATAGGTTTAATGTTAATATAAATCTGCAACTTGTGGGCTGAAGTTACCTCCCATTGAACTTCCTTGTACTTGTTGAGAGACATTTTTTTAATGTTCAAGCTCAAAAAAAATGTGGGAGAAGGTTTTTACTGTTGTGACTTGTTAAGAGCAAAGTTGCACAGGAGGAAATCAATCCCTGAAATTTACCACTGAAACAGCAGGAGACGTGGGTAAAAGCACTGTTAGAATTTCTTGAATACAAATAAATTGTTTTATTGACATAAAAATATATATATATTCTCAGGTTTTAGTAAAATTCTTCCTCAAATGTCTTCACACATTTTTTTGGAAATCATTTAGACTTTATGGTGTAAAAACAATTGATACGGTCATAACTTTTATTAGTTGCCAAGAAGGAAGTTTCAGTGAATTCTCTGAATTTATAAATTGTTTTGAGGATGTGAGTGAATTTTCCCCCAAACAAGCAAACTCATATATAATAACATATTTAAATAATTTATCATTACTTAGGCTAACTTTTGTACATTTTCAACGTTTTTGCAGCTGGAACTAAATGGACACTGAATATGATGATTTTTTCTCGAAAACGTAAAGACAACTGAAAAGCACAAACGTTTTGTACAAATCAATATATCTAATGTTGTAACCAGAGATGAATAATTGTGTGCACTGATCATGTAGTATAACCAAAGAAGTCAAGAACTGATTCTTGATAATAGAAAAATCTAAACAAAAGGTTAAAACTTTGAAAATCTACATTCACATCAATGTTCTCATTACAGAGTACAATTCAATCCTTTAAAGTAAAAAGGAGGAAAAATCCCTAACATGTATAAGTTACATGAGCTTTCAATACTATTTTATACTACAGTTTTCTTTGTATTTGCTAATTGCATGTTTCCTTCTATTGTTATGTTATCTATCTGGTATGTGTTATTTATTTCTCTCTTATTATCAACTGATTTCCTAACTACAGCACCAACGGAATATAATTATTTTAAATCTATCTTTTTCTAGCTTGTCTAATTAATTCTTTGGATGTAGCACTGGTCGATTGTACGTGTTTTACAGTTAAATTTAAAATTTAATTTAACACATTTATTTTCAATGTATTATTTATGTTGTAAAATGTATATGTGAAATCTACGTTAATTTTTGTTTTGACAATGAATTTAGAAAAAAGTGCTAGGCTTAGATTAGTATATGTTTAAATTCAGAATTACACATACTTAGTATGTCACTCTGGGTGAATCATCCCCCGTTGGAACAATGGTATATCTATGGACATACAATGCTAACGTCCAGGATTCAAATTCTGTGGTGGGCAGAACAGATAGCCCAAGGTGACTTTGCCCTATAAGAAAATGAAGGTGGTGGCTTCTAAAAGTAAAATAAAGAAAATAAAAAATAATAAGAAGAAAGAAATAATAGAATACAAGACATCAATAGAGGAAACAGCAAAATTGTCCTTGAAGTTACTATTCTAGCTCCCAGTATGATGTCTGAACATAAATACTAAGATGTTAAAGTATTACTATATTAAGCCCAACCAAAATTATTAATATAGCTCCCGTCCTCCACCTTTCCATGCTACTATTTGGGTTTTTAATAGTTCTAAAGAGATCCACACAGTTGCAGGTCTTATATAGGGAAGGTGATATAACTGCATTAACCTACCTAGTTTGTGAAATATATATTATTATTAATATTAGATGTTAAGAACTGTACATTACTACAAACTCTACAATGCCTAAGAAGCTGTGAACGTATAATACTCTGTATGGCATTTGTTGGTACATTACTGTTTGGAGAGGGAAGTCCAAAAATTTGAAATGTGAAATAATTTCTTTTATGATAAATATTAGTATTGCTATAATTATTAATTATCTTATTGTCCAAGTCTAAATAATGTGCTTCAGTATTTCATATAGAAGTGTTCTCAATCTATATGATAAATGTAACCAATAGAATTACCCATTTCTAGATTATTAAGGTAGTATATACCCTTTAATACCCAAAAACATATTAAGGGTGTAAGTTTCACAATTTTCAGGATGTGGTATACCTTTTCCAACTAGACAAAGACCCTTAAAGTGACAATTTTGTAATTAATTGTCAAGCAAGTGTTTTTCAAAATCTGACAATTGACATTCTCATAGTAGTTCTTAACTCGTAACTTCAGATCTGTTGATGCTATAGACTTCACAATTGACAGAAATATGTATTATTAGTGTATTTATAGTGTGTACTAAGGTAAGGTTGATAAGATGTTTGGTGTATATTAAATGACCATTAACGAGTCACTGTAACATATTTCCTAATTAGAGAATACTTATTAGTGCCATTATTTGACCTTGAATTAATTTTCAGAGTTTTCCTTAGTTCAGACTAATTATTCACATCCCATCAAAGTCTGGATCAATTTTCAGGAGCATTGTATATATATATATATATATATTTGTAGAAGTTATCAGGAACATAAGGAATTTCTTTTGTATTTCTTTATTTTTATAATATGCAAATTAGCCACATTGATAATGTTACACAACATGTGCCAGAATATGTCTTTGTACCGATTTTAATATATTTTCATACAAAAAGCATAGTATGAAGATATTTTTCTGATGAAAAGGCCAAAAACCTAGATAGCACTACGTGAAGAGTATATGGTACCTTAATACTAATCAAACCATCAATATATCTCTATATTAAGGAAGGTAATTATTCTTATTATTCAATCTGTGTTGCTAATTTATATTTTATTATTACGAAAATAAATTTATAACTAATTTCCCAAACCCAACGTGAGACCTTAAGGCTGCTGTCAAACACAGGTTCCTAAAATGTTTTTCTTTTCATGGACAGAAAGAACACAATGTGTTTCGTGTTGTACACCTTTTTACCATCAAAAGAATGTTTTTTATCAAAGATCACAAAAATACTTTAAAAGTGGATAATATTCTCTCACCTCTGCTAGCTTCCTTTTAATTTCTAATATAAGAACATAGGTAACTGTAACTTAAGGAGAACTGTGTGATAATGTGTTATAAATTTATAACAATCTAAATAAGATGTAAAAACTAAAACTCTATTATATATAAACAATTATAATATGAAGAAGTCGGTGAGTTATATTTGTAAAGTTATATTTAAATGACAATTATGTGAGTTCTAGATCAAACACACAAAGTAGTAACTGAGAAACATAACATAATTTGTTAATATATCATTAAATATTGATGATTGTCTAATTAGCTTCTGTATCGTTATGTAAAGTGTAAGAGTAGATAAACTTGTTTTAGCGACCGTTAAGTTCAGTGACATACAAAATCTGCTCTTCATTGTCAGATTAAAAGTAAATTGAACATACAGCTTATTTGGGTTGTAAAGTATATTCTATAATGATAAACAATAAACATGACGGATTTATAACATGTAAACGAAAAGATATTTTTATAATTTGTGATTTTACTTACAAGCATTTGTTTGAAACGTGAATAATCAGTTTATGAAATCTAATTGAATAGAAAGTATACAAGAATTGTATGCTAACTGAAATGTCCTGTAAAATATTGAATGCATATTTAGCGTTTATTATCACTATGTTTACTGACTTTTAAATTCAGTGTATATTGGGAAATAGACTTGGTCAAATCAGAACTAGTCTTTGGCATGTGGATGTCAATGATCTCAATATAGAGTATTTGAAAATATATTGTCTGGATATACAGTAATACTGATCTTTAGGTGATTTCAAAATGTGTTAGTATTGAAACATTACAACTGAACTTGTGACCAAACACTGTCTAGACTGCTACATTCGAAGGTATAAGGAAATCTTGCACATTTCACATGTCTAAGTAGATATTAAAGTAGAACTGAATCAATCTTTCAACCAATTGATACAGTCTGCGCTTTTGAACAATTGTTGTAAAGTACAAGAATTGTATATTATTGTTTATAAACCATGTTTATTTGTGTTATCTAATACGTTTGTTATATTATAATAAAATTTCCGATTTTTTCAGAAATATATACATTTGAAAGTGTTATGATATTAGTTTCATTTTTGTTTTAATCTGTAAAGGTAAATAGGAAATGTGTTATAAAGAAAAAGGATAGATGTCTGAAACTTCTACTATTTAAATTTGAACAACTTAAGTTAAAACTTCTTTAATATAATGTAAATATATTTCAATGACTTTTATTTCTGGTGTCAGCTCCGCTAATTTGAAGTTAGACTGATTGGTCTTAGGCTGAACAAATTACAATGAGTCAGGGTGAATTGTGTCCATAATGTTTGTGACCCACAGATATAAAATAAGAGAACATCTATATGCATAATTACAAACGTTTTGATTCATGTATGGAGAAAAGTTCGGATATATCTGTATTTTTAAATAACAAAATTTTATGAATTTTATTTGTATCATATGTTTTATACTTCAACTGAACATTCTATGGAAAAATGGTAGAAGTTGCTGTTTTAAATACTTTCTATAATATTGAGGTGAATGGTTAAACAGTAAGTCATTCATTTATTATCTGTAGCTGTAGCAAAAACTAATTTACTACAGATGTTATATTTAAACATATGAATAAAAACATACATAGAGGGTTAACATAAGAATATGTCTTATGGTAGACATTATAACTGGTGAAACATGCATTATATGTAAATATATAAATACTTATAACAGTAAGTTTAAATGTTAAATTGTTTGGAGATTTAAATAAGCATTCTTTTCAGGATGATATCTATATATATATATAACAAATGAAGTAGTGATATGTGTTTTACTTACAAAATATCAGGAAATGCAAAACATATAGTTGTATATAGAAGTAAAAACTATAATGAGTACTTTAAATGACAATTGGCTGTCTTATACAACATTTATAAAAACACTAGGTATAATAAAAACGTTTCAGGAGTATTTTATTAACACTATTATACTACATATATAACATATATAAATGAAAAATAAGTTTAGAAGACTTGAAACCTGCATGCTGTCCTACAGAAGTATAGAAACCCCTTTGTAAAATACATGTAAATGAAAAATACAATATTTTGTCATGAACACTTTTATTATGCTAAACCTATAATAGAATTACATTGTTAGTCTGTATAAATGAAAACTGTCATAGATAAATTTAGTCATTAGTGACATATTGATATCAAATTGCTCTTAGTAACACAAATTGTGCATATATATATACATATATAATAGTGTCCACTAAGAATGCACGGGTAGTAAAATCTGGCCGGGGCTGGGTGTCAACCATGACTGGCTGTCCCCTCGCTCCTCTCCCTCCCTCCAAAAAAACAAAACAAAATTGACGTATATTACATTTAACCGAATAATTCAAAATTAACTAAAAGAAAATGTGCACACCAGTTTGCAGAATGTCTGTATTTTTGGAATTTGTTTAAATTGTACTTGAGGAACAGTAGCATTTCGGCGTTTTTGGGTAAAAGTCTTGAACTTTCGTGTGTGATAATGTTGCCAGCGGCACTAACAGCCCGTTTGCTGTCTACACTGGTCCTAGGTTCATAGATATAATGCCTTGCTATCCTGGCCATTGTAGGAAATCGAGCTTCATTTAACTTCCAAAAGTAAATGCAAGGACAGTGACGTTGACACGTTTTAGAATCATTATTCCTATTAATGCCTAGACTTAACTTCTCAAACCCTAATCCCTATTGTTCTAAAAAACCCCACCTTCCCTAGAAATCCACTTCTCAAACCATGCCTGTTATCAACCTCTATTGTTCTTCCAAACCCTAACTTTCAGTAGGCGGTCAGTCTTTGTTGCTGGGAAAACGTTTTTAACTAAACTAATTATTGACTGTAACTTTCAGTACCGCGTAAGTTGCCACAAAGATTAGGGATTAGATGCCATTTTCAATAACCCGGATTCGGCTGTTTTTAACTTCGACACTCGGCCGAGGCCGAATATGTGGTTGGGTACCATGCATCCCTAGTGTCCACCTTTGTAAGACACACACACAGTATACCTAGTAGGACCATCCGCCTTTATAAAATGTATGCAATTAAATGTATAAACATAAATTTAAATATGTATGCAATTCTATGGGATTATCTGCCATTGTAAATCATACATACATAATCCACCTGGTTACGCCGTCCACCCATAGAAACCTTAGTAACAATACACAGTTATAGTAACAGTATCCATATACAAAACCTAAATATTAGCATCTGGCTTTAATCCTTAGTAACACTGTCCGTCTATTATAACAGGCATTCTTTGTAAAACTTTAGTAACACCATCCACTTATAGGACCTCAGTATCACAACCTTTAGTAACACTGTCAATCTACAAACTTTGGTAATGCTTATAGAATCCCTAGAACACGTGTGCCGCACTCTGATAGAAGGGCACACAACAGGCCCCTCAACTACTCACCATCTAGTCTGGTTCAGAGATAAACGTTTTCATTGTTGTCCTTAAATGTACGAATAAACAAGTATGAAAATTAGATTTTCAAGAGCATGAGGCTAAGACACATCCCTGTTTCACTCTACTGTTGATGTCAAAGGCATTAGATTATTCGTTTTCATACACTGTAGTTGCTTTCATACCTTTCAATAGTTTGGACGTTTTCTTCAGATCAGTAAAAAGACCGTGTCTGTTAACCATATCAAAGGCCTTCATCAGGTCAATCAAGGTCTTATACAGAGGTATTAATTTTTCTCTACACTTCTATTGTAGTTGCTTGACAGAAAATATCAATGGTGGAGAATCTTGAGTGAAAAAACATTGACTTTCAGGATTGATTATTTTACCCAGAGATGGTAGCCTAGGAATTGTAATAGAAGTTATAACTTTTCTAATTATTTTCAACAGGCAAACTCCTCTATAGTTGTCACAGTCATTTCTACCTCTTGTTTTTCAATTGTTCATATTGTCTTAGTGGCATACAAAATTCCAAAATGTTGAATCCAGTGCTCAAGTTGTTTTGCTTTTTCATTAATGACATTTCTATTTAATGCATGGCCAGTATCATAGACACTACTATTATAAGTCCTCATATGTAGAATTTCTTTCAAATGGTTATGCCTGGCTAATACTTGACCTCATTGGTGTCAATGCCCTGATCTTGGATGTACACAATGTCTTTCCTATCTTTCTTCCGGTACAGTAGATGTCAGTAATTCATATATTTTGACTTGCATAGATTTCTGGCATTCGCTGGCCATTTCCATTCATATTGCCAATTCCATTTTTGCCCAGAATTCCCAGTCAGTTATCAAGAGCAATCTTGCATTGAAGTCGCCTAGTATTATAAATGTCTCATTTCTGTGGAGTTAGAAGACTGTACAACCATGGATGCCAAAATGCTTTGAACACCTACAAAGAGCATGACGCTAACAACAACCATAATGAATAGATAGTGCTGCATACTGTCAGTAAAGGGCTCACAACAACCATAAACAATAAGTGACTCAGTACAAATTAAAAAAACAAAAAACATAAGGATCACCACAACCAAGGAAAGAAGGGATTTGGAATAACTATAGATATTGTGGTACCAAACATGTGCACGGTTTACAGTTATAGATAACGCGATGTTTGGAATAACATAAGGCCAAATACAACAATAGCCCAGTTTAACTAAAAATCACATGAATCCAAATATATTAATACATAGCAAATAGCTCAGCACAGCTATATCCTCCATGAATGCCATTATAAAGAAAGGTAGTGTAAAACGTTGTTCTATTATAACAAACGTGAAGCCCTATAATGATACTAAAGCTTATTTCAACTACATTCAAATTAGAATAATATGAACTAACTGTTTGAACAGGTGTCTCTGTGTGTGTGTAGACAGAGAGAAACATAGGGAGGTCACGCGACTGAACACAATGTTCTGACACTTACAAAGTTTAAAAAAATATCTTGTAGTATTTAGTGACGAATAGTGCACGAAATCTCAGAACTTCTCACTTTTTTAACATTTACGTTTTCTATATCAATTGTGATATTTATATTTCTGTCATCAAACTTATATACTGTAATACTTCATTAGACAGAAATCCCTATTTGTTTCGCCAGATTTTTGTCCAGCAATACTTCATTAGACAGAAATCCCTATTTGTTTCGCCAGATTTTTGTCCAGCAATACTTCATTAGACAGAAATCCCAATACTGCAAAGAACAAGTTTTGTTTAAAGCTTTTACAAACATTTATTTGTTCACTTGTCAGAAACATGGAATAAGCTCACCAAAATAGAGGCCCTTGTTATGAAGGCTCGTGCGACACGCGCCTGAAACACAACTAACTCTATAATTTCTCGGGCGGACTTCCTTGGCTACTGAAAGAAGTTTACGGCTTGAGAAAGTCATTAGTGAGCGAAAAGAAGGAATTCATAACTTTAGAAAACGATCAAAATTTTATAAAAGACAACTTTGAAGACCAATAATTTAGGAAGGTTGTACGGAATTCTATCCAAATCATTCCATGCAGACTGTATTAAACATGATGCAAATATTTAATAATCATCACAATTAAACGATTTATTTTGACTAAAGGTAAGGTTATGCAAACTATTTCAAAGAATTTCACCGTTTGAGAGATTTCACCTATTGCACCATTGTTTTCTTGGTCTCTGATCTAACATGTACACTATAAAAACAAGAATATATCTGTTACAGGCAACAAGCCACATAATATGACCAGCTAAACAGTTCAATGTTGAGAAGTGTCAGATTTTCAGAGATGTGGAAATCATTTAGGTATAGGTTTCATTTTTTGTTTTGACGAAATTAAAAAATAAACACAGAGTCCTTGAAATAGTTAGAAATAACAATCCACTTGTAAGTAAAAACTTCAAGGTCAACCAAATACGCACATGAATCACAAAACCGTTTGGTATACATTAAGTTCAAATTTAAAGAAAAATGTACAAAAGAAATTATTATTTTTTTTGAAATATTGTTTGTTTGTTATTAACCACCTGGCCATACCGGGCCTTTGAAATATTAAAACTAGTATACTGAATTCATCCAATGTATCGTTATTACAATAATATCTTGTTTGTTGTTCTTTTGCTCAATAAAACATTTTAAATCGTATGGTATATCGCGCCTAAAATAACAAAGGTGAAAGGTTTAATTGTCAAATGCTTGTAATGCTTCAAAAACCATTTGAAAACTTTAGGTTTCAAGACAAGGTGGCCTAATGAACTTCCAGTTTTTTATCTTATTTTGGTTATTATATGAAAACCAACCAAAGTAACAGTTCATGTACGACGCACATACCTGATGAATTCTGTGATAAAAATCAGATTGGAATCTCCTTAACTCGACAATTTTTATAACGTATTTATATATATTCGACAAAATTTATATTCAACATGAACTAAGGCGTCTAAAGTGTCGTTTATAATAAATATGATAATTAAATTATAATTGAGTGTAATAATAAAAAAATATATTTGCGAAACAGCTAAAAAGTTACCATGTATACTGGCAAAAATTATCAATGATATCATTAGGATGTTATCTGCATTATTTTAGCTTTTAATTAAAATTACTTTATTGGTCTTCCTTCTTTGTTACTGTTTTGAAGTTTCTGCATTTATATTTTTCCATGGAATTATTTTTTGCTCTTAAGCTCACTTAGACAGTTTGCCGTACGTATACATCGTCCTAATTTCTGAATGAATTCAGAGGAAATATTTGGCTCAGTAATTAAGATGTCCACTAATTTGTCTGTAACTACTGGTGAATTTTGACTGAATGTTCAGCTCACTATAGTTAAGTGGATCTTTAATCTTCATTTTTCATCCAAAAGGGTTAGAGGGGCTTGTGGCTTTCCAAAGTTGATCAAGAAATTAAGATCTGAGGACATACTGTTTGAAACGTTCTGACCGCAAGAGCCCCCACCCAGTGGCACAGCGGTATGTCTGTGAACTTACAACGCTGGAATCCGGGTTTCGATACCCGTGGTGCGCAGAGCATAGATAACCAATTATGTAGTTTTTGCGCTTAATTATAAACAAACAAACAAACGGACCGCAAGAAAACAAACTCCTTTTCAGGTCAAAGCAAATTTGGGATATACTTATTGAGGTATGCCACTTTGAATTCATTGAGAAAAGTGATCATTAAGAGGGACCCACTTAACATCCCCAAGTCAGAGACTCTCGCTGATTTTTCTTTAGTCAAAAAGTATCAGCTGTTAGGTATAACTCCATACAGCAAAATGGAATATTGCAGCCTAATAATATGTATTTTTGACATTTACATCACCATGCCCATCTGCCATTGTCAAAGCAGTTAGAACCTAAACATATGCTGTTGCACTTTGTCCCTCTGCCATAGTGAGAGTTCAAACAGATATAGTCATCTTACTTTCTTTAACCATGTTAAAGGCCTTATGACCACTATGGATGAACACAAAGACAAGTCCACGTCTACTCCATCTCTGTTTCCACCTCTGAAAATAGTGAGTGACTAGGTCCATTGGCTCCAAAGTGCAGGACCATTGTTTGTTCCCACTCTAGTTCACTTGAATCATGTTTGTCTGATAGGGAACTGTCCCTTTAATCCAGGGCAGAATCTATAGAGATTAAATCATCTACTACAAGTAAAAAAACAACTAAGTAGGAATAAATTTATACACACATTCTCCCCACCTAGATCTCCAACAAAATCTGAGTAAAAATGGCCACTGTAATACAGTGTAACTGCCAAGGTTTACTTT
The DNA here is from genome assembly GCF_000517525.1 of Limulus polyphemus. Classification (NCBI taxonomy): domain Eukaryota; kingdom Metazoa; phylum Arthropoda; class Merostomata; order Xiphosura; family Limulidae; genus Limulus; species Limulus polyphemus. The sequence continues at coordinate 211,993 of NW_013666400.1, forward strand.
CTAAATTGGTTGACATTAAGGCCTTTATCAGTTCCAACTCAGTCTTTTACTGCAATAGATCTTTCCATATTTTCCCCTTATTTCTTGATTTTCCTGTAATGCGAATTATTTCTCTGTAATTTTGAGGAAGATTAGCTGCAGTCAATGTAATTTGACTGATGTGCACTGGTGGAATCTGGAGAAACTAAATGGTCCTCTCTTTACCTCACTTTCATAGCTTGATCCTGTTGTTGCTTATTCACCATCAGTTAACAAGTGTATGGAAGCAGTAATTGATTGCATTGTTCAAACAACTCTTCATGCAATCCCTAAAACACCATGATGTTTATCACAGTGTCATCATCCATGCTTCTGACTGCCAAAGAGCACGGAAGACTTTTCTACTACATAATCATCAGGAAGTTCATCTCCAAGCCTGGCAGGTTAGACTTCAAAGCCAGAATGAATCTTGGATTAAATTCACAACTAGTATCTTCTCCACCACCAGTTCCAAGGTCGTTTGGGAGAAAATACAAAAGGTGATCCTCTTTGGATCTCAGCCCAATGGCCACGAGGTTACTGATTCCAAGGATATTGGTAACATCCTTGGGAGCACATTTCTTCTTGGTCATCGAGACATGTGGAGAAAGAATGCTACCTTCGTTTTTTAGCTGATAGTTCCTATGACCATAATCTACCATTTACTCTGATGGAACCTCTTGCATACATTGGCGTGGTAATACATCATTTGAGCTAGATGATATTCATTACGAGTGGTTGGTGTGCCATCTCTCTTTTGCCTCTCTCTATTTTCTGATTGTTTATAAGGAGGAGGATTTTCCAACTGCTTTTCATTAGGCTATTATCATTCATTTTTCTAAGCCTGGGAAGGATCCCAAGATTCCTTCTAATTAATTATCAACCTATTTCTCTGATTAGCCGTATTTTTAAAGTTTTGGAAAGGATGTTTGATGCTCGTCTTGTTTGGTTCTTAATCAAACAGCATCATCTCACCCATTCAGTGTGGTTTATTCAGACAGGATCCACCATGGACCATCTTATTCAACTTAAAACTTCAAACAGGGAAACCTGTCTCAAGAGGTAGCTGTTTCGATTACTTTTGATTTGAGAAGGTTTGTGACACCACTTGGAGGTTTGAAATCTCATAGAACCTCCATTCATATAGACAGCGTGCCCATTTGCCCATTTTTATTCGTGATTTTTAGCTGAAAGATCATTTAAAGTCCTGATCCTTCACACAGGAACTTGATGTCCCTCAGGGCTGTATCTTCAGTGTTATGCTTTCCAATATTAAAATAAGTGTCATTACCAAACAACATCCTTCTATAGCTCAAACAGCTTCCATGACAATGACTTTCAGATTTCTTGTCAGTTATCAAATATGAGGTATATTGAGTGGATATTTCAGACTGTCTCCGCTCACCTGCCAGTGTGAAACACAGCACAAGGTTTCACATTATCATAATATAAAACCTTATGTTTTCCTTTCAGCAGAGACTGCACCCTGATCTTGAGCTCCACTTGAGAGGGGTTATAATTTACGTTGTGACAAAGTTTTTGGGACGCCTCTTTGACCATAAGCTGAGATTTATTCCACACACTAAGCAGCTTAGTGACAAGTGCACAAGGGTACTGAACACCTTCCATGTCCTTTATTCCACTTCTTGAGGAGTGGACAAGTGTTCTATGCCGAAGATATACTGTACCCTCATTCAATCTAAGCTGAATTATGGATCTCTGGTCTGTGTTTCAACCAGGGAGCCTATCTTGACGATGTTGGACCCTGTTAACCAATAAGGACTTTAGCTCTGTACAGGGGATTTATGCACTTTTTTCATCCAAAGGTTGTACACTGAGTCATAGGACAGCCTTCTATTTATCTTCATCATTCGCAGTTTTCTGTGAAGCTCCAATCCTTATCCCAGCATTCCACTTGGCATTGTAACTTCATGCCTTGGCGGGCTATCTTTTGTGTAAATAGATAGTCTGTTATTCTTACCTTTGGCCTTTGAATCCAGACATAGTTGACTGACACGGGTCTGAAATTAGACTTTATTGCAGAATCTGATTAACAGCTCATTACTCAATGGATTATTACCAGTCCCACTTGTGACATTTCTTTAAGTCACTTGAGAAGTCACAGATATTTCCGATTGGAAATGCCGTCTTCACTTTAAGGAACACCTTTCAAATCATTCTTCTACTCCCATTTTTACATATGGTTCTATGTGTGATGGTTCTGTGGTCTCTGTCATGATTCACTGTGACTATGTAGCTGCTCACAGGATCCTCTCTAGAGATTCTGTGTTCACTACTGAGTAAAATACGCCATTTAACTTGCTCTGGATCATGTTGAACCTAAGAAGTACGTTTATTTTACAATCTCTACTGATTTTCTTAGCTCATTGAAGGCCATGGATTCACTACAGCTAGTTTTCACCCAGTACTTTTGGACATTCAGCAACAAAATCAATTATTCTGGTGATGTAACAGTTCTGCTTATCGTTTATGTGGATATCACACCTGTAATCAAGTCAATTTACACTCGATTTGAGATGAGCAACATCACAAGTTTTTCCAGTCCAAGTCTTCTCTTATCGCCTGGCTAATTAGTTCCATAAGAACTGATGGAAGTTGTCCTGACAAAGTCTTCGCATTGGCCGCGTTTTCCTTACTCATAGATTTTTTTAATAAGGAGATTTATTCACCAGTGTGCTGCTTTTATAACACTCAAGTCACAATTGCCTATTTGTACTTTCATGACGTGGCTACGATTACCAGCGGAGACATCACTTTCGACATATTTTTCCCGAGGTCTGGGTTTAACGTTAGACAATGTCATTAGTGATCATGACATTGTCTTGATTGATCATGTTTTTAGTTTATTGTAGGCTAGAGGACTTTTTTATTTTCTTTGATTATTTTAAACCTTGTTTGCAAGCAAAGGATTTGTTTGTTTATTTTAGGCTATCTGCTGTATCCAATCGCCGGGAATAGAACTCCAGATTTTAGCACTGTAATTCCTTAAATTTGCAACTGTTTCACTGGGATACGCAAACAAAAGGTCCTTGGCGCCGAGTTTTTAATTTGCACCTTTTAAGATATTTTGCATGACCTTCTTTAATTGTCTTTGAAACAAATTAGCACAAAATGTTTGGCGGAAATAGTCCTATTGTTTTGTACCAAAAAGCCCCAGTCCAATCCAGAGTTAGGCATTCCATAATTACTAGGCGAATTATGACGAAATATTTGGCCTGATAGTTAAGGAATTTAATAAATCGTCTCTAACTATTTCATGATTCCTGATGAAATCACTAAGTGGAAAATTTCGCAGTGTTCAACAAATTTTCTATTGTTATTCTGAAGTTTTGTGTAAATTGTCTAGTTATTACATTAAAAAATATTGATAATATGTCAAAGACACTCGTTTTGGTTCATTCATTAAAGAGTCTGCTTTTTTCCTTTTCGATTTCAACAAGACTACGAGCTAGCTATGGAAACATATCAGTTGGAATCACGAAGTAAAGACTGACACAAAACACCTAACTTAGCAATTCTAGAATTCTTTCAGAATAATATATAATCAAACTGTTTGAACTTTTAATCGTAGAATTTTTGACACATCTATAAGAATTTCTAGCAAAAACAGCGTGAAGCAACGTTTCACTCAACGTAGTACTTATTTACACCCCTGCATATGAAGTCTTTCGTTGAATGTAATTTGTTTACATTAATCATTAACTCGCAATGAAATGATTTAGACTGTAGTATTAGGTTCTATATTGTGTTTTTCTTGTTTTTCAGAACAAAGTTTGTGTCATATAAGTGATTGAAATGAAACTTAACGTTTGAGAAACAGGCACAGCTTTATCTGGAAGTAACCAACGAAACATATATGCCAACACTAACTGCAATGTGCATCATGTTACTGTATATGTGTGAATATATTATAGCAGTCGTGTGTATCATGTTTCTGTGTATCATGTTACTCTGTGTGTTGTAGCAGTCGTGTGTATTGTGTTACTGTGTGTGTATTGTTGCAGTCGAGTGTATTATGTTACTCTGTGTGTTGTAGCAGTCGAGTGTATTATGTTACTCTGTGTATTGTAGCAGTCGAGTGCATCATGTTACTGTGTGTATTGTAGCAGTCGAGTGTATCATGTTACTGTGTCTATTGTAGCAATCGAGTGTATCATGTTACTGTGTCTATTGTAGCAATCGAGTGTATCATATTCCTGTGTGTATTGTAGCAATCGAGTGTATCATGTTACTATGTATATTGTAACAGTCGAGTGTATCATGTTACTTTGTATATTGTAGCAGTCGTTTATATCATGTTATTGCGTATGTATTCTTTAGATGAAACAAATGCGTGTTTTGTAAAAAAAAACAGAAGATTTTATAGCTAGAACGGACCTGTGCATCGAGAAACTTTGTGTTTTTGCTTAGTGAAGCAGAACGTGCGTATTATTTTATCTTTTCTTCTTCTACCTGAAATATACAGTGTATGTTTTGTAACTGGTACAATCATGTATCACGTTATTGTGTATGTTTTGTAGCTGGTACAATCATGTACCACGTTATTGTGGTTGTTTTGTAGCTGGTACAATCATGTATCACGTTATCGTGTATGTTTTGTAGCTGGTAAAATCATGTATCACGTTATTCTGTATGTTTTGTAGCTGGTACAATCATGTATCACGTTATCGTGTATGTTTTGTAGCTGGTACAATCATGTATCACGTTATTGTGTATGTTTTGTAGCTGGTACAATCATGTATCACGTTATTGTGTATGTTTTGTAGCTGGTAAAATCATGTATCACGTTATTGTGTATGTTTTGTAGCTGGTACAATCATGTATCACGTTATTGTGTATGTTTTGTAGCTGGTAAAATCATGTATCACGTTATTGTGTATGTTTTGTAGCTGGTATAATCATGTATCACGTTATTGTGTATGTTTTGTAGCTGGTACAATCATGTATCACGTTATTGTGTATGTTTTGTAGCTGGTATAATCATGTATCATGTTATTGTGTATGTTTTGTAGCTGGTACAATCATGTATCACGTTACTGTGTATGTCTTATAGCTGGTACAGTCATGTTTCACGTTATTGCGTATGTTTTTACACAAAATAGAATGTTTGTATTTGTGTAGTATTTCATTTTACTGCGTATATGCAACGTTTTAGAAAATTAAGCATACTAATAAACCAATTGATACAATTATTTCAATATATAAGTGTTGTTATAGAAATTAAGACTGAAGAATAGGATTAGCTTTCTGATTCAGCGTTACTTCGTCTTGTTTTCTTGTATTAAAATTGCTTTGTACGCTTGTCCGTGATATCAGTCGAGAGGATGACTCGATCAGATCAGTTTTAAGTTCATCATTTAGATGTGGCAACAAGAAAGCTTTAAGACAACGTAAATTTTTGAAACATTATTAAAAAGCGATGACAAGCTGTAAGACACGATAGGTGGCGCGAGAGGGCCCACATGACATGTGGAAAGTACAGCCGTGAAGCCTACATTCGCTCGGCTGGACCTGCTGCGGCCTCGACGCCTCAGGAGACTGGAGCTTGCATAATCGAAGTTTTCATGCTGTTTTCTTGGTTGACACGAAGAGCAAACTGAGAGTGGCTTGTGGAATCAAAGTGATTGAACCGGTAGACTGAGAAGTAAATCAAAGGGCTTCACCACGACGAGGAAGGTTGAATATCAACGGCGGAGGAATCGTTATATTTCCGACCTAAGAAATTCCTTAACGTTGAGATGAGACGAAGATTCTCCTTTTTGAACCTTCTTGCGTGTTATATACTTTCAATATTCGGAATAACACTTCAGAAACACGTTCAAGGTACGAAATTTACCTTATAGTTGAAAAATATTTAATAAATTGATTTAGAAACGTTTTTACTTTGAATCAAAGAGAAGGAAAGTTTTAACTTTTGTCAAGATAACATATAATATTTAAAGTTGGAGTTTTCAAACAAGGAGAAAAATAAAGCCTTTTCAACTTTAGATCACAAACAATTGTAAAAATCAATATTTAAGTCTCATCTTTCCTTAGATCAAGATCACCTGTTTTAATTCATTATCGAACATTTAATGGAATCAGATTTAAGGAGTGAACGAGTATGTAGTTTTTAATCCTATAAATTATTTTTAAAGCCAATATAGAGAAATTGGTTTTGAATCTTAGTTTGGACACATTTTCTTAGCTGATAAATTACAATTCTTTCAACTAAAACTAGAAGGCTAATTTCATACTTTCTGTTTATGTAACCAAAGAGATGAAGACTTTCAGTTACTCGTGTTAAGACAAAAATTAAACAAATCAATGTTAAGATCTGGTTTACCGAAAGCGATGAACTATGTTTTAGAGAAGCAGTAAGACTATTTACTTTGTGCAATTTATCGTGGCTGATATAATTTAAGAGAAAATTAGTATAAAGTTATTTATCCTGTGTTATCAAGTATGAACTGTCTTCTACTGTGTTATAGAAGGTAATGCACAATTCCATAATTACGGTATATAGTTACCAGCTTGATCTGATTTTCGCAAGACTTAATAATATTTAAACATTTAACAGAATAATACAATACGTAATCCAATTTTTACTTTAGATATTACTTATTACCTCCGCCACCGAGGGTGATAGAGGTTATGTTTCCACCCCTGTGTGTGTTTGTCAACAGGATTTCTCAAAAGTGGCTGAATGGATTTGGACGAAAGTTGGTATACATTTGAATGATAATCCAACTTAGAAATGATTAGGTTTTTGAGGGTCACGGTCACAACAAAATCACGAAAATCTAAAAGAATCCCTATCTATTAAAATGGGGCCCAATTTTTGTACACTATTTTTGCTCTATAGCTCAGTAAGAAATTATCGGATTTTGATGAAACTTTGTGGACATATGTAGAATATGATTCCTCATTGTTCTGCCAAAAATGATCCACATCCATTGATAATGACGGACATACAAACACATTTACATATTTTACTGAAACATTGAAACTCTTGTGGTTAAAAGGGAGTCGAGACCATTTTTAATTACATGTTTGAAAACAAAAAACACTTGTATACAAAGTAGTTTTATATATCTACTTCCGAGCTAACTTGTTTCCGAGAATTTCGGGCATTAGATGTTTAACATCATTGCTTTCACATTTACATCAACGACAACAGCATCATGAAAAATAAGATGTCACTAAAGACTATATTATTGTGTTTTCATTCATAATTTCAGTACAAAGCAGAATAGCTGTTCTTTGCTTTCCTAGTGCAGCAATGATTGCATCATTCGAAGATTGTTCCACAAGATGTGAACATTTCTAGTATATCAGCTAGTAACAAAAGCTGAAACACATATGATGTATGTCCATAATAGAAAATATGTGATCCTGGGTAATCTGCTTCTGTAATTTCTTTTTACTTTTAACACACACAAAACATGTGATTATTAATCTTGCTTTGTTGCCAAATTCCATTCAGACAGTTAGGGTGTGAAGAAGAAAAATAAAATGTCAACTAATATTTCTGCGTTTCTGAAGATCTGTGTGTCTAGATATCATAGATATGTTTAGAGCATTTTTGAGGATAAATTCGATAAGATAGTTGAAATTAAGCTGCATTCTCTGTGAACGAGCAGATATTTATTCGACAAGATATCAAGCATTTGGGTTACATTTCATTAAACGTTTTCTGTTTTGTTTGTCTGAATAGAGGAATTTGACCGTTAATGGTATAGCGCATCCAATGATCCAAAGTGTGGAGCGTGTGTTTTCTGTTTTGCGACAAAGGGATTTAATGTAAGATCCACAGTTCAGTCACGCTAACTTGTGGGCCACGATCGGCTCTAGATTGAAAGAAAAACAAGCTATTAAAATTCATCGTTTGAATGAAATAAAAACAACTTAGAACATACAGAAATTACTTTAGGCATTCTGTCTTATTTCTGTATATAAGTTGTGAAATAAAAAAACGTAAGTCATTTTCTTTATGCGATAGCCATAGGGCCAGTCATACCTATTATCATATTTTCAGTTTCAATTTCGTTATCACATACCTTTGAATCCTCAATAGGCTTAAAAAATTGGTATAAATTTACCTTTGCAAACATAACTTTTGTTTTGTTTAAAAAAAAAAGAACATAAAAAAATACGTTATTTTCTTACGGAAAACTAAATAAATAGATTTGTTTTCCTGGCAGATAACAGGTGATTTGATGCTGTTATGCTATCAAATGTTTTTGTTTGGTTTTGTTTTTCCAATTAAAACGTAAGTTGAATAAAAAGTCAAAATATTGTGCACATGGTAATTCGCAAGTGAAAAACAACAGCTAAGGTTTAATTAAAGTGAACAATAGCTTTCAAATGGATACATTTAAGTTGTTATCTGAAAATGAATAGATTTAGATACACTAAACTACATGTTGGTTATAATTAAAATGTTAAAGAAAAGAAAAAGCATATCATTGGTATGTACTACTACTACCATTGAACACTGAACACAAGCGTAGGAACATCACATATAAACATACATAAATACATATATAATTAGATAACTGATGTTTCTTTTTTTTCACGTAAATGATATTTTCATACATATATTATTTGGTTATTATTCTGTAAATCATCGAAGGAGAACCATAAAAAATGTTTGAGTCAATAGCTGAAATCGAAAGAAATTGGAAAATGAGATGTCATGCTCGTCTGTGTCGTTGTAAGCAGGCGTTGAATGTTTAGAATTTATTTAAAACTCTCGTGATCTGAAGGAGATTTTTACATTTTCTAAATATAATTAAGTAATTCACATACATACTGTTACGTATTAGAATCTCAAATAGCCTGAAATTGAGTTAACTGATAAATTTAAATTTAGTAGATAAATTGTACTTTGGATTCGGCAGTTAAGTAAAAG
>NW_013666400.1:221354-227559 GCF_000517525.1 Limulus polyphemus
CTTTTTGGCGCGTCGCGTTGGTTATATTTATAGACATGTGGATGCTTTCTAGAAAATGCAGATTTATGTAACAATACTAAGCTACATTTAAGCGTTTATGTGCTTACATATATTGTTGATTCTTACTCTCAAGAATCTTCTGCAACTTTAGAGAACAGGTGGGAGTTTCGCAAAACGTATCTAACATTATAAGCTGTGCATGTTTTTAACTATAAACTTAATCTAAATAATGTTGATATTAAAATAAATATATAATAACAAATTCGTTACAATACTCTTTGAGAACTCCAGTTTATGCTTAAAATCGCTACGTCTATCGTATCCTTGTGCTTAAGCTACTTAGATACTCGTCAAAGTTATTCTCTACACTTCCTTGAAACCTCGTGCTTAAATTACTTAAAACTTATCAAAACTCATATCTCGTTCTTAAATACCTAAACCTTTGTAAAACCTCGTGTTTAAACTACCTGAATACTTATAAAAATATTTCTAAACTACCTGATATCTTGTCAAAACTCATGCTTCAATTATTTAAATAATTACGAAAGCTCAAAAGAAGTTATATATATATATAGGTGTTTATTGCATAATTACTTAGAATATATCTTAATCATTTATCATATTCCCTACAAATTGATTTTAAACAATAAGTATCTTATTAACAATGATTCATCAAGTGAATATTCACCGAAGCTCGATTTTATATGCATTCAAGCAAAATTACCCGTCCCCAGTGACGAGAAAAGTTTAAGGTAATCTATCAATTTAATATATTTCCTAGACTTTAAAAAAGTTAATTATGTTGCACTTTTGGTTTCACTCGGAGCCAAGGCTCTGAGCTACTTATACCGCCCACAGAGAAAAGTAATTGTTGAGCATTTCAGTCATGCTAAGAGCTACTCAACAGAAACATACGGTAAATCTACATTTTTATTCTTTAAGTTACGTCACATGTTGAAACGTGAATGATAGTGTTATTAATTCCTAACAATTTGTGTAGAAAATCCTGCTCGCGAAACATAATTTGGCATGAACAATATTCATGCCTGTTCTCCCGTCATTTAAAAAGTGAATGTTGAGATTTGCCTGCCTGCTCATCCGTTTTTTTAGATAAAATGCACAGGAAACTCCAGCAGTAACTTGTAATATTGACCGTATTTTGTTTACAGTTTTGTCATACACATATTATTAGGGACCTTGTAACCAGCAAAGTCATGGGTCCACAAATACATAAATAGTTGGTACATAAATAGTTTAGAAAAACATTTTTATAAACCCGATGGGGATATTAGTCCCGTCGATAATTCTGGGGCTCGTGTCGCAAGTGGTGCTCATTTTGACTAATATCATATTTGCACATCCCATTCGATCCTGGCTAAAGTGAATTTCCGAGCAGGCAGAAATATGTACGTTTTAGCAACCTCTATGATCAGCTCAATGAGCACCTACACTAATTATTATTATACAAAACATGTTGCTATACATACTAATAATTGACAATATCTTGAAGTAGAAAAATGTCGTGATATGTTTTTAATCTATTACTTTCTTCGTTTTAACTCGTAATTTAATACACTATAGTTGTTACCTTAAAATTTTGAATAAGCAAATGTATATTAAAACGTTAAAAACAGAACTGTACACAGGGTTGTGTACGTTATATTAAAACAGTGTTGAATATGCAGCTCAACTCGTATGACAACCACAGCCGATATCAAGTCGCGATGGAATAAAATGTATCTGAACTACATTTGTTTGGCGTTTTTTAATATTTTAGACAGCTACCGAAGAGTAATCGTATTTGGGGAGGGTATCTAAGAGCCCAATCTAACGCAAGATATTCGTATGTTCAGGTCATAAAGATGAGTTCAAGCTTGGGATTTAGATTTTAAGACATGAATATTTTTTTTTACTTAATGCAATTGAAAAAACAAAATAATGTAAATCAAGTCGGGGCACCAGGTACATCCAGAAGGAGAACTACCGTGGTAAAAGTCTTGTAACAGGTGCAAATTCATGAACACGAAGGTCAGTGGTAAAAGCCGTCAAAGTTCCTCTCTCAACATAAGCAAGAAGAATCTCCGCCTGTAAAAGCAACATATGTCGCACGTACACAAGTAGCTTCCACAACATATTTCAAAGAGCTGGAAATTGAAATAGGTATTCATGCTATTCCACATGAGGATATATCATTCGAGTCGCCAGACTTCTGTGCAATCGAACTTTTGAAACCTCTTCCTCGTACACTAGATGGTTTATAGAAAGCACAGGAAGGACATGACAGCCTTATGATGGAGTCTTTTACAATGGAAACTATGATGCAGGGCTATTCTAAAGATAAACAGACGTCACATAGAGCATGATGGGACGTGGCGACATGGACTGAATTGTTTTAATGTAACATACTCAACCTTTGTTACTCACAATGAAACAGTTTTCATTTACTATGTGGAATGCTTAAACTTAATCATATATATGTGTAATCGGTTGTAGCGTTTAATACTAAGTAAATACAAAAGAGGTTCCTGAGACGTTTATCCACCGAAAAGTTAAAAATGGGTAAAAACGAGTGTTAGAAAAACAAACATAAAATATTACGACGTTTCATTGCGTTAACGTAGCATCATCGGGCGATAAAAAACGCATCAACAAAGCACAATGAATACACATAGAGGCTGTAGTCATGTGTTTAAATACTGTTTTGTTTTATCGTTTTTAGCCCAAAGCTGCTCATTAAATGAACGAAAAACATCAGTTTTGAGAAAAAATTCAGTACAAAGTTTGACACTTTGTTAGATTGAAATGGAAGTGTGGAGAGTAGTTAGCTTTCGTGCTGGTATTTTTTTAAAAAGATGTTTTTTTTGCATTAATTTAGGTAAAATGAATAGTATTGTGTATGTGTACCACTAAGCAATAGGCTACTTGCGTTTTGTCCACGGCAGGGAATCGAAACCTGAATTTTAGAGCTGTAAATCTGCAAGTGTACCGTTGATCCACCAGATGCTAAGTTATTAAAGTGAAATGAAATAAATAACACCGGTCATATTGTTTGATGATGGATTTAATTGTTTAATCGAGATCTATTTCTTAATTTGACATCTAAAATTCAACATTACAGTATCTCGCAACTTAATTCATTGATAGGGTAAAATCTACAAAAGGACACAGCTGTATGTCTGCGAACTTACAACGGTAGAAACCGGGTTTCGATACCCGTGGTGGGCAGAGCACAGATAGCCCATTGTGTAGCTTTGTGTTTACTTACAAACAAACGGAGATGTCAAAAACTAACAAAGAAACTATCGCAACGTTCACTTCGTTAACGTGGCATTATTGGAGGACAATAAACACAATATTTACAACAAGCTGGTGTGGTCATGTTATTAAAGGTAATTCATATAAGTAAATATTAACGCCTGCAATATTATTTATCGATAGTTGTAAATGTTTGATTAAAATAGCCTCTTGAATTTATTGTTGTTATCCTTCTGTTAAACGAAGATAAAAAAACATTTTTGATTATATGTTCCGTGCCATTAAAATGTTCAATTAAATGAAATGAGAGAGAGGATTAACGGGTTTTTAAAACTCTTGAAATATTGTAGCTTAGGTTCTTAGTTCACGATGTTGATATTTGTAACATTTCAATGTTTTCCATTACTTAATAAAAGAGACATTTTACGCAGATTTCAAAATAATTTCATTAGTCACGATTTAAATGGCATCAATATTTGAAAAATGATATGGTAACTGTAGCAAATATTGTAGAGTATTTCCACTGTTGGTATATTATTTGTCTCTTTGATTTTAAATCTCTGTTGATATACTCCCTCTCTGATTTTACATCTCAGTTCATACACTCTCTCTTTGATTTTAAATCTTTTAGGTATACTCTCTCTATCTTTGATTTTACATCTCTGTTGGTATAGTCTCTCCATGTTCTTACATTTCTATTAGTATACTCTCTCTCTTTAATTTTACATCACTATTGGAACACACACTCTATTTCTCCCTTCAGTTTTACATCTCGTTTGCCAACTTGAGAAATAGGTGAGAGAAAAATCCGATCCAAGGAGGCGGCCACTCTTTTAAAACGGTTCCATGAGTTGAAAAGCTGTTCATAGAATGAAAAGGATCGTGTAATTCGGAAGCGAAAGAGCATCAGAGCCCTTTAACTGAGAAAGCATTCATTTTGTTGCGAGTCACGAGAAGTTTCATGAAATCTGGTCGATATGTTTCGATTGTGTAAAACAAATATGTGTTTAAATATATGCGCACAAGGCCTTTTTAAATGTGGCGTTTTTGTCCAGTAGAAGATGTATATAGATATAAACTATAGTAGCTTTCACTGTTATAAATTGTCTGACATACACTATCTTAAGTCATATATGTAATAATTATTCCTGAATCAAGATAGAAATAAAAGTCGAACAATGACTACAGATACCGATAGCATAGTTTTTACTTTATTATAAAATCGATATTATTTGGTAAATATTTAGTGAGAATCTAACTAACACCTAACGGCATTCTCTATATCATGAAAGCATTTTACTATAATGGACGTAGCGTGTATGTCAGTATCTATGTATGTAACCATAACTCTTGCAACATCTGGTGGCGGGTTCGAATCTCTGTTCCACCAAACATGTTCGCCTTTTCAGCCTTGGGGGTGTTATAATGTGCGATCAATCCCACTATTTGTTGGTAAAAGAGTAGCCCAAGAGTTGGCGGTGGATAGTGATGACTAGCTGCCTTCCCTCTAGTCTTACACAAAATTAGGGACGGCTAGCGCAGATAGCCCTCGTGTAGATTTCCGCTACAAAACAAAGAAAACTGTAGGTGAAGGTTTGATTATATCTTTATTGATGTAATTTTTAAATGTAGTACTGAGAAGCCCCCCAGTGGCACAGCGGCATGTCCGCGGACTTACAACGCTAGAAATCGAGTTTCGATACCCGTGGTGCTTAATTCCAAACAAACAAACAAATAGTACTGAGAAATTGGAATTCTTGATAATACTATTATTTTTTCAATAAACGGTACCATGTATTTATTTACCTTAACGAAAAATGACTTGAAGGTGCTGATTTTATCGCCTTTTTCTCTTTTTCTAGTTATGATTTTTTCTTTGCTATATGCTGACTAATAGCCTGGCTAGCTATTTGTCGGTTTTTGAACTGGCTACTTATATTCAAGAAAAATTTATTTGCAACAGTTATAGATGTTTAATTTGTGCGGTCGCCATGGATTTTCAAAATGTACGACAAGATATACTACTTTGTAAAATGGATAATGTTATTTATCTTTTAACTTGTGGTATATGCGGTCTTAAATATGTAGGACAAACATCTAATTCTTTTCGTCTTAGGATTAACGTACATAGACAACAAAGTAAAAAGGGTTTTTCTCGTACAATAAAAACAGATCATTTTGATAAACACTCGTTCAATAATGTTAAAATAACCGTTTTAGAAAACAAAAACACAAAGTTATTAATAGAAAGAGAAGAATACTATATTTTAAAAGAAAAACCCAACGAACTAGATCAGGACTTTCAATATAAAAATGCTGAAACATCAAGTAAAAATATTTGTATAAAACTTTTATTTCAAATTCAAATCTGTAATTTTAAGCATAATAAACGTAGGGTTAAAGGTTAAAGTAATAGTAAATGGATCGATTTTGAAAAGTTTTGTGAAAACCCAGACGCTGCTTTTGATAAATCTGAAAATTTAATAAAAAATTCACAACTAAACAGTTATTTGAATTGAAAAATATGAAAGTTAGATGTTTTTGTTAAATTTGATTTTAATAACATTCATATGAAAGATTTGATTATTGATCTAATAAGACTAAAATTAAAATGTAGTCAGGTTGATAATATCTTTTCAGAAAACAAAAAAGAGAAATCTTATTTTGTAATAGATGCCATGTTAATAATTAAACTGTTATTGATACAGTTTTCTAATCAGTGGCTTCCCCTTGTAGGTTTGTTTGTTTGTAATTAAGCACAAAGCTACACAATACACTATTTGTGCTTTGCCCACCACGCATATCGAAACCTGGGCTCTAGCGTTGTAGGTCTGCATACATACCGTTGTGCTACTGGGGGGGGGGGTTATAGGCTAGACACTATAGTTCAACACTTGCTATTAAACCACATTTCTTGTTATCCTTTCTTATAATTTCTTTGCTTTGTATA
>NW_013666400.1:228463-244744 GCF_000517525.1 Limulus polyphemus
GATGTCATGATATGTAAATTAAAAATTGTTATTTTACAGTGATAATCTTGTTTTCTTGTGCCCAATAATGCATAATTTCATTTGATAAACACGTTTAGATTGAATGGTAATTTATAATCAGTCACAAGAACGTCGAATCTGAATCACTTGAAAAAACACGGGGGTGCTTAACTTTTTTCCAGGTGTATATGTATATAATAATGCTTTTTTCGGAATTTGTCATTTTATAGCATTCCTAAAATATAGGACTTTTTTTTTTACTATTTCTTTGTGTAATTTTCTTTGTCTTCTTAAGATTTTATTTTCCATTCTTTTATTATTTTTGTCTTTTCCCCCTCTTCTCTCTATTACAGCCACTGCCTCATCCTTACATATTAACCTAAGCCTAGAATTAATTCTCGGCAGTATTCCTGGTCCTTTTCTTTAAATGCCTTTATCAACTCCCTGTACTTATTAATTAGCTCCTCTGACCTACTTTTTTCCTCCCTGTTCTATCTACATACCTTGTCAAGGAATCACCTATAACTATAACATCCTTAAGTTTATCATCCATATCCTTCTTTGACCCTTTTGTTTTCTTTCCTCCAATAGTTCATCATTTTCACAAGCCAAGGGCTGAAATTTGTTGCTCAATAGAATAGGCTATTACAATTAAATCCACCACATTTAGTTTTAGCTCTAATAGTACTATTTCGAACTTCCTGTAAGTCATCGTTATCTGATGTATCCTTCACATGTAAAAGTTTAAGCTCCTCTTGATTAGTTTTACTTTATTTGATGTTTACGTAATACTAATAGTAATAAAAATGATATAATTTATTTAGCCTGATTTGTAACCTACCTATAAACTTCATTTAAAATAATGAATCTAGACTACAGGCAAGTAAACAAAATAATCCTTTACTAGTCTTTAGATTTTACTTGTTTAATAAAACAATGTATTTAACCTGTTTTATAACCTACCTATACACTTAATTTAAAATAATGGATATAGACTAAAGGCAAATAAGCAAACTAATTCTTAACTAGTCTTTAGATTTTATTTGTTTAATAAAACAATGTATTTAACCTGTTTTACGATTTACCAGTCAGATGAATTACAGCTAAGTTTAAAAGTACCGTTACACGTCCTAAGCTTAATCTAATGTTGTAGTACAGATTACACCACTAAGTTCTCATTTAAAACTTTAAACCTACTATCTCTATTTACCAATCTTACTAAATCTAATTATTCTTTTGCTATTCAACCCAAATCACTATAAATGATAATATCGATATTAAATAATATTCAAAAATCTATAACACTATAACAGCTTATCTTTCCAATGTTTTCTCTCTATATTATTATGTAGGTACAAGACTGTTTGTTAATATTTAGATATTCTATGGCAATTTTCATCTCATTGAGATGGAATTTTAATCTAGAGCATGTGTCCTTTTGTGACTGTAAAGGTTTATTCTGGATTAGCATGGACGACCGCACACCTCACATCTGTATTTCATGGTTGGGATACTGTTTGACTGTATTGTTTTCAGTCGATTTTGTTGTGAGTACGAAAACCAGCTGGAATCATGATTTTTTTATGCCACTCGAAAGAGAATGGCACCATTTTACTCTGTCTGTCTGTCTGTTTGTTTGTTTTTAAACACAAAGCAACACACTTGGTTATCTGTGCTTTTCCCACTACAAGTATTGAAATCCGGTTTTTAGCATTATAAACCTTTAGACTTCCTACTGTCTCTGTCAGCTGCCTGACTTTCCTAATTCAAGAGACTGATCTTGAAGGATTTCATGTCCTATTTGGAGATGTCCTTGGTCTAGTGCCACTTGATAGCACGGCATACTGTATATCTTTTAGGATGCGACCATCAGACATTCTTTGAACATGTTCTAGCCAACGAAATAGTTTCTGTCTGAGAAGTGCAGTCAAGGTTGGCAAGTTTGTTTACTCGACATTTCTTCGTTTGTCATTTTTTCTTTCATTGCTATACCAAGGACTTTACACAATGAGCGGGAAGAGCATCATCATCAGCGAAAAGAAGATTTGTGATAGCTATGTTTCTCATTTGAAGAATTTTACACCTGATCTTGTAATTAGATCGATGTCATCATCACATCGTCAAAAGCACAGTAACGTAGTAGTCAAACAGTTTTGGAGCTAACACATATCCCTAATTAATGCCCATTTTGACATCCAACTGAATTTTTTGCATGCGTATTCTCATGAAAGGGTGTTTTGAGTTTACACAGTATAGAAGGACATCCTATTTTCTCGCGTACGTTGAACATTACTGATCTAATGACACTATCAAGTGCTTGCTTATAGCCTACAAAAGCGATGTATAGTGATTTCCTTTGCTCTCTGCACTGCTTTTGAAGTTGTCAAAGAGCAAATATCATATCTGAACAGGATCATCCAGCTCTGAAACCACACTGTGATCAGAGTACACACTAGTTGCTAGCAAGTGTAATATTTTCAGAAGAACTCTTGCAAAAGCCTTTCTAATAACAATGAGTAGGAAATGCCTACTATCCCCTTGTATCCTTTGTTTTTGTACATGGTTTTGATGTTTGCATCACACATATCCTGCAGAATGTGCTTGTCTCTCCAGCAGGCACGGCATGGCCAAATGGTTAGGACGCTTGACTCGCAATCTGCGGGTTACGGGTTCGAATCCCCGTCACACCAAACATGCTCGCCCTCTCAGTCGTGGGGGTGTTATAATGTGCTGTAAATCCCACTATTCGTTGGTAAAAGAGTAGTCCAAGAATTGGCGGTGGGTGGTGATGACTAGCTGCCTTCCCTCTAGTCTTACACTGCTAAATTAGAGACGGCTAGCGGAGATAGCCCTCGTGTAGCTTTGCGCGAAATTCATAACAGATCAAACCACTTTCCAGCAGTGAAGTAACAGGATTGAGTTTGGGCATGAAGCTAGGCAGGCTTTCAAGCTTTTAAAATCTCTGACGGGATTCCATCTTCACTAGGTGCTTTTCTACAATATAGAGAATCAATAGCTTTGTTAACCTACTTAACTGTTGTTTCTTTATTAAGTTCCTGCGTGATGGGTAAGTTCTGTAACTGAACAAGAACTGCATCAGTTAAATCAGTCTCCTGAGAACATGTCAAGATAATGTTCGACACAGTGTGCCATCTGCTTATTTCTATTGATTATAACTGATTCATGTTTTGTATCTAGAGGGGCCTCTTTGCTCTCCGTTAAACAGAGAGCAGTCTTTATACTATCATACATATCACGTAATTTTACGTCTGAAGTCATCTATATCTTATTACATTTTTAGTTTTTAGCCATCCCAAAAGCAGAAAATGCACATATATGAGATCTCAAACTATTCCATACTAGGTGTACATTTTCAAAGTCTTTTTCCTCCTCAGTATTAGTTTTCCAATAATTGTTGAACACAACGTTTTTTTGAGGGTCTTGGAAATTTATTAAGTTAATCTTTTGGATGACTCTCATGTTTGGCAGTGTGCAATTTTTTGGTGTATGTTTTACTCTTCTATTGACGAGTGTAAGGTTTGTGTCACAGACTGTACTAGGGTATATTCGAGTGCTTAGTATACTCGCAAATGGTTTCTTTCTGGTGATAATAAGGTATAACTGATGCCGGTAGTTAAATCTCGGATGTCGCTATGGCAATTCGTGTCTGTTCCTTCCTGCACAAGTAGATGTTTGTCACACAAATATCATTCTGTGCACAAAGTTCAAGAATTCTTTGGCCACTCCTATTTAATATTCCAATATTGTATTTGTATAGGCAGCCGGGGCATGACTGATAGTTAGATCCCACTCTTGCATTAAAGACTCCCGTATTATTTGGTTCTCACTAGATGGCATGTCACCAGTGATTTGTGACAGAAAATCATAAAACATGTCTTTATCACTTCGGTTGCTGCCTAGGATTGGTGTAAGAACTAATGACGTTTATCTTGAGAGCTGATGAGTGCAACCAAAATGAGATGATGCACTCCTATATTCCTTTCGGACTCGCGATGATCTTGATGAGATTTTTTTTACTGCAAACCCAACACCATGTAAGTGAGCCTCGTCTTCACTCTTTTCCTCTTCAGGAGAAGGTGTAGTTTGCCTAATAGACAGAACCAACAACTGCTAGTCTAGTCTCTTCAAGAGCTGCAATATCGATATCAAGTTTGTGAAACTCACGACCAATTAGTGCTGTCGTGCTCACATTGTCAATGAAACCTAAATTTCGTGTCCAGTTTCCCAGCTGAAATATTTTGTTTTTACTGTTTGTTACCTGGTATATGATTTAAATTTGTTTTTCAGATTTTGATGTATCTCCACGTACCCAATGGAAAAGGCAGACGTGGTGGGCCAGCACCTTACTGGTTAAGGGCTGTCCAACTTAAGGCAGGCAGTAGCTGATTGGTGCAATTACGATAACTTTTCTTACTATCGAATGTAACTCATGGTGCTCCATTCTACGTCAACCTTGCAGAGCTTAGAACCTATAAATTGCTACCTCCCATGTTGTATTCATAATATAGAATGGATGGAGTGTCCTCTCCATTTAAGAAACACTAATACTGTAGCATGGTATGAGTCACCCATGATTCAGTGGTACTCTCTCGGCCTTTTCAGTTGGATCCCAAAAAAGATAAAACGGTTTGGAGCTGAGTTGGCTGCAGTAACTAGCTGAGTAGAAGAGGGTTTTCATCTATCCACCTTTCGGAGATCCATTCTTAGAGTGACTGCTGAAGAGCTAAGAGCTCATTCCCCTCTTTGTACTATTTAACCCATACATCAAATATTGGTTGGTGTAGAGCCAGGGCTTGTCCATACACCGATGGGCTATGCACTCTAATCCTCTGTGGCCCAATGCTGCTCCGAGATCACTTGCAGTTAAGTTTGGATTCGCAAGATGTCTAGTTACCATATGCTGTTACGAGGAGGCACTGCAAGAGTCTTTATGGTGGAGATTCTTTATTCTGTCAAGAAGGCTTGTCAGCGGTGGAAACTGAAAGCAAAGATAGCAAGCTAAAGTAAACTAAGCTACACCACTACACTAAGCGAATTACACATGCCCTTTGGTTTACGATTACCAGAATATTTATATATATATTTGGGAATTCCGTATTTCAAAATAATTGATTACACGGAAGCAAAAAACACTTTGGTCAGAAATCACTATCACCATGTATATCTGATATCATGTCAGTACACATTACGAATTCAGTAAAAACAAACAGTCAATGTGGACAAAGATAACCATAATTTGGACTGATTAATTTATTACAGTATCATGTGCTACTTAGTAATTTCAACTCTTATTTGATATTTATAGATTACCTGTTTCTTCTAACAGAAAATAGTTTTTCTTCTATGACGGTTCAGTAATTTTCACACTACGTAGATAAAATTAATACCACTCCTGAAGTTTGAAATCTAGAGAGCTCGAAGTAAATAATTTATCTAAAACTTGAAATGAAAAAAAGTATTTAAAATATTAAACAACGAATTTCATCAGGAAATATAAAATTTAAATACCAAATAAATCTTAAATCTCAGAGGATTTGTTATGTGGAACTGGCAAATTTTTTTTATACAAGCTAAAACCTCTTTCATAAGAATTTTCTAAAGAGTGGCATAAATATGTTGTGAAACTGAAAGTACTAAATGCTCTTGTCACCTAAGCAGGAAAAGGTAATTCAATACCCAGAGAACAACTTTTATAAAAAGGGGTGAGGTATACTCCCCCAAGGATAAAACACATAATATCAGTGGGAAATTTTTGTCTGACAACATGCTTCCTAAATGTTTGAAACAATTATACCTTAGTATATATAAAATTTCATGATTTCTGTCGAAAGTGTATATTTTTGTCACATTATCATTGTTCATTCAATTATTTTAGAACTTAATGAAGGTTAAAGGTAAACGCAGTATCCATATCAAAATAAATTGCTTGTTCCCACATTGCAGCTACAAATCAATTAAGTAAGCTCAACTGTTATTTGTTACATAAATGTTGGTATGGTATAATATCACTAGAATAATTTTCTTGGGTTCTGAAACACCTTCGTACAATGTAATATCACAAGATTAATTTGTTTGGGATCTGAAACACCTTCGTACAATGTAATATCACAAGATTAATTTGTTTGGGATCTGAAACACCTTCGTACAATGTAATATCACAAGATTAATTTGTTTGGGATCTGAAACACCTTCGTACAATGTAATATCACAAGATTAATTTGTTTGGGATCTGAAACACCTTCGCACAGTGTAATACCACTAGATTAGTTTTTTTTGGGATCCGAAACATTTTTAACATTAAGCTCGCCTTAAAGGCCCGAACACTAGCATTCTTAAGTAGGAACTCATCGTTTTCTAACTTGAAATGTCCACCGGTAGGTCAGCGGTAAGTTTACAGATTTACAACGCTAAAGTCTTGGTTTCGATTCCCCGCAGTGGACATAGCCCATTGTATGTAGTTTTGCGCTGCAAAAGTGAGCAAATTACTTGGAAGGTTGGAACGACTTATCTGACATTTGCAATTTATTTTTACATGGGTTCTGTAGGTATGTTTACTACCGCCAAGAAAACTCTACGCGTAAGTGAACGCATATATATACACCATAGTGTTTTCAGGAAATATTCAGAGATTAACTTGGTGTATCATCAAGAGCATTTTATAAGGTGAAATAAAAGGTGTATGCTGCAAATACATAAAATAAAAACGACATGATTGGAGCAGGTAATGGAAAAAGGAAGAAAAATAGCTACCTCGAATTTTAGTAGAGGTCAGCGTACTTGAACTGTGAATCCGAGGGTTTATGGTTTATTACCCATTGGACTTTGCAGTCGTGGGTGTGATGTATGAATAATGGTCAAATTCAAACATTTTAAAGACAAGAATAATCCAAAATGTAAAGTCTAGTCTATCAGTTCAAAATTACAGGAGGTTAAGCACATATAGATAACCTTGTATATTTTTACTCGAAATTCTATAACACACAATTAAAATAGAGTGGAAAAACTTTATAAATAAAATAACCGAGAGGGAACTTAGAATACAATTAAATTGTTTAAAGTAAGCGACAGAGCGGGAAGAAGTAGAATAATAAGAAAAATACGAAGAGATAAGAACTTCTATAAAGGCAGAAAAATGAGACAAGATTGCCAAAGATATAAGGCTTAGAATATAAAGATATACAGAAAAAATATGTAGTCCACAATTTTTCAAAGTAAAGTACAACTAAATATAATATAGTATTGGCAAGAGGAAGACATTTGAATGAGAAGAAAAAAAAAATGTGTGAAAGAGATATAGAGAGAAATTGTAAATGAAGAGTTCTAAGGTTAAAACTGAACTAGTCATGGGGCTTCCTGCTGAAGAGTTCTAAGGTTAAAACTGAACTAGTCCTGCTTTCTCAAGTTTTATTATATAGAACAATTATTCTCCAGATATTATTTGACAATAATGATATTCAAACAGCCTCTGTACTGCTTAAATATCGTTTAAAGTTTCATACAAAGTTCTCACGGAAGCAAGCATGAAATCCACTCAAGGTACAGTAAATAGATGTTTTTTTTTTCTGAAATGAACTTTCTATAGCATTACGTCATGAATTCAAAAAGTGTAGGTTTTATGCTGACAGTGAACATAATAAACACCAGAAACTTTCAAAAACGTAGTAACTTTGATTATAATTGATTTTCCGACACAAGTAGCAGACGACAAGTATTTTTTTACTCTACCACTAATCTATTTAGTTAATTTAGTGTTTCATGTCTCTGTATTTTATTTCTAAACGGTACTTTCAGCAGAAAAAAGTTTTGATAATAGCAAATGGTATAATTTCTTTACGTATTCTCAAACCATAAATAATATTTTTTAAAACTGCTCGCGCCTCAGTCTTTTATAGTAAGGTCATTTTCATTTACCGTAATTAAAGCTTAATAGTTCTGAGATCTCATTAAATATTTAACCAATTTAGGGAAGCCGAAAACACCTGATATTATAAAGGTACAAAAATATATTTCTGTTTCTTTAGACTCTTGCAATTACTCGTGCAAAGTCTTAGTCCAAGGTCATTAATGTTATTAACTATCACTAGGCAAGTTGTATTCGTTTAATCGTTATTTTGTTGGACATTATAATTGCGTGAATATTTGAAATTGTAGGGAGTCTAGCATTTTAATGATCCATCTTGTCGAATATGAACATATCAGCAAAAACTTAAGGCTTAAAATGCATCTTTCGGTAAGCCCGAAATACTTTATACAAAGTAACTGCTGCACGAGTCTAAGACAAAGTTTACAAAACAGAAGAATGTATTAAACAGCCAGATATCATAAACCAATATATATGGATCATATTATCATATAAACAATATTTACACTAACCTCCAATAACTAAAACACATTATTATTTAAAACATTTACACTAACTTCCAATAACTAAAACACATTATTAAATAAAACATTTACACTAACTTCCAATAACTAAAACACATTATTATATAAAACATTTACACTAACTTCCAATAACTAAAACACATTATTATATAAAACATTTACACCAGCTAACGAGACAACTACTCACAACATGAAATATCGTGATAAGAACAAAGAACTTGTAATATGAAAGACCATTTATTATTTCAAAAGCAATAAAATTATATATGAAATATTACATACTACATTAAGAAGTTCCCAATAGGTAAACGGCAAGTTCAGGAACTTGCAACGCTAAAATTCGAGGTTTCATTCTTCGTGGTAGACCGAACCCAGATAGCCTTTGTGAAGCTTTGAGCGAAAACAAAGAAATATTACACAGATTGAACAACAAATGATCTAATATAAGACATTTTATCATAGAGATAAAAATCTGGAAATCGAGTAAAAAAGTTTAATATGAAATAACTAAAAGAAATTTATTATGAAATAGGCATTATTGTACGTATAAAATATGAACAAATATAGATATATAAAACAGGGGCACCTATAATAAATATAATTGACACTCTTTTCTGAGCAAGTGTTTAACAGAAGCATGCACAAGTAATCATTACTTTTCTGAGCAAGTGTTTAACAGAAGCATGCACAAGTAATCATTACTTTTTCCACATGAACACCCTTGGTTTTTTTTAAGTGCTTTTGGTGGCGCATGCGCAAATCATTAAAGAGGAATATATCAATAGATGTTAAGTACCTGAAAATTTTAGGCCGACATTAATATTTTTACCATTTGTAACTATCAGACTACGAACATACATTTAAATATAAAACATACAGATTTTGACAGTTTGTCCAATTCTTTATGAATATAGTTTTACATACGGTCATAATCTTGGAATATCAAAACAATGCAGGTACATATAATATACACAATTGTAAAATATTGCCATACACTTATTGATTTTCAATTGGTAATGATCGAAAGATTAACACCTGGTCTTCATCTCCTAGTGATAAACTCATATGTTTCTCCCGTAATTAAATAACCTGGGATGGTAGTCTCTTAGCAACTATAAACCTGTGCTTGTAAATGGGCAGAAAAATATTAAATCAAAATTAATAAGTAAAATATACAAACGTTGTTTGCAGGCGAAACTCCTCTAAGAATGGAAAGTTTCATTTTTTGTTTTCATTTTTCTTTGCAATTTACTCAAATATACTTTATTATAAACTGAGGAAATACTAATACTGGACTAATTTTGGGATAAAGTTGTTGAGGTAAAACTAGAATTACAATTTTTCCTTACCTTGTGAAATTTGATATGCATGTGTACATTCAACATTTAAAATATGCTCGTTAGTCGTAGTAGATGTAATATGCCCTCTTCCAAGGTACATAGCCGCATATTGGCGCGGTCAGGTTTTCGCGGTAGAATCGTTTAGAGTAATGAGAATAACATTATGATAATTGTAAAACTTAAAAATTTCACAATAATGTTCGGTGTTTAGTTGTAATTGTAGTTGAACAAAGAAACAGGGAATTCAATTTCATAGGCGAAATATTTTATATCTATTAACGAGCTTTTATTATACCAATTTTGTGGCCAAGTTTATCCTACAGTAAAAAAGTAAACCTTTGTACTACATTATGTTGCATTTTCTTTTAAATAAGGAAATATACCCTGCAGCCAGAGCAAACTTTATTAAATATAGATGTAATATGTAATGTTAGGCCCAAGTTTCTGGGCAGATATTGATTTATTTGGTGTAAGCGTTGGTAGGGCTCTAATAGCGTCTGTGTAATTTGTATTTATTTAAACTATTTTATTTTAATTTTTATAAAAATAAATGAAAACACCTTGATTCATAGTCAAACGTATTTATCCATACAGCCTAAATAATATGATTTGCAAATATTATTAGCAAATATATACAATAAATTATAGGCACCAAATATCGTGAACCTGCCATTTGTTTATCTTTGGTGACGCTGAAGTTCACCACTCCAAGATGGCGGTTCGGCTGACATATTCCGAGATATATATTTCGTTAAGGGGTGTCGAATTTAGGGTTTTATTATACATATCGAATTAATAACTTTATGGCACTCTTTAATTTCCAAGCCCCGTAGCTATGGTATGGCTACCATGAGGGTATGTATGATACTATTATAGAGTACACCTCACCATAAAGATTTACTCAATAAATTATTTTCATACATTACTATAATGATCACATGTCTTACACCGAAAACTACCTTTAGATGTGACTTCATTGTTTTAAATTATAACTTAAAGTTCCTTGAAATGGAAATTTTATCCGATTCTTAAAACTATGTACTAATTTGAAATAGTTTGAATCATTCATGTAAGAATGTATGGACTCTTTCCGTATGTTGTAGGATTACAGTGTTATAGTTTTTCTCATCGCTATGATTTCAAGTTCAATTTGTGACTCTTTGCTCAACATAGAGGAAACATTGAAAGACATACGTTAAGGGGCGCGCTTCCCATTAAAAAGTGTTAATTTATAATGAGCAAAAGTACCAAAAATACATATGCTCCCGAATCCTACATATACTCCCAAATCCTGTCTCTTAACAATTGAATTATCTACATGTCTATTTTACATGGAAAATAATTATTAATAAGTTTACAGCAAAATAATTATATGATAAATTTCTAAATTAGAAATATTCACAACCTTTACAACATTTGAAGATGTATATCAACTTGCCATACTTTTTGGTTTTGTAAGCAAATTAGTACATTTTTCTATGTAGCTATATATTTTAGCTGTGTGCTTAACTACAAACAAATATAATTTTGGTTTTTAGTGTTAAATGTATATATATATATATATATGTATTTATTTTGGCATCCATCCAAAATTTAAAAACTTTAAAATATTATTATTTAATTTCTGTATTGCATACTGGTATATAAAAGACATATTAATACTAGAAATAAGCGACCTTCACTCAACGTTGAGTGTCTAATTAAATTTTAACAACATTTTGATGTTAAAAGGTCGTTTATTTCTAGTATTAACTTTAAAAAATTGTTCTTAAATGGTTTTTCTGATGGAGTTATGGAGTATTTTCTTCTACCTTCTTAAAAGGATTTTTTGTTTTAATACTTTTTGTGGTGTTTGCATGTACGTTTCAGAACATTTAGCACAAAAATGTTAAAATAATATTCTGTTGATATTCATCTTATGTGGAGCTAGTAAATTATTTAAATGTTTTAGAGAAATACAGCTAAGCAAATCACACGTACCTCACAATATAATATATGTTTATGAAATTTGTCTCTTCTTCACAATGAAATCTCCTAGGGATATATTATTCGTAGAAGGGTTATCCTCTTTGCAATGTCTTGCAAAGTGTGACTTTATATCCACATCTCAGAAAGAATGTTATCTGTTTCCTTCTCAAGTTTTTGTTTCTTTATTCTATACGGGTTTTCTATTTCTTGTGTTCCACTTCGTTAAAATAGCAGTTTCATAACAACTGCAAGACGTCCAAGGTGTACAAAACCGACTTCCCTGAGGCCAGTAAACTTCACTTGACAACTCTTAAAAAGGGCTCGACAGGATCTGTACCTCATTAGTGTTTCAGCTGTCTGTCCAATCAGAGTTGAACAGAAATATAAAAAAAAGAGAGAAAAGTAACTAACATGGCATAAGTTTTTGTTTACTTTATTGTGTTTTCCTTGTTTATTTCCAAAAATGAAATTAGCTATAGGAATAGAACCAGTTGGTTTAGAATAACTTACTTTATTGATAAATAATATGATTTGCGTTTTAATAACATTAATAATACTTTTCATCTCATAATGTTTCTGCTGGCCATGTATAGGTTTTTAGTAAGAAGTGTCTATAATAACATTACAATTACACTTTTTATTTTCTACGCCGTTGTCATAGAGGTCTCTCTCTCCTCAATACTAGAACTTATTAGGCTAGCCTATTACGACATGCAAAATATTACTTGAAAATACTGCATATATCAGTCGTTTATGAAACAAAATATAATGCTGGGTAAAGCCTAAGCTGGCGAAGCAATATAACATCACAGGAGAACTGCTAATACTATATTTTTTACACTGTTCTTGCCTCTCGGTGGCTCATTGATAGGTCTAATGGCTTATAACGCTAAAGGTCGGGTTTCGATGCTCGAGAGGGGTATAGAATAGATAACTAATTGTGTATCTTCGTGCTTAGCGTCAGACAATATACGGTTCTTAATTGCACCTCTAAGTATTTTCACTAGGTAGCGTGTGCAAGTGTATATAGTTTTAATATGTCTGTCGTACGTCGATGGCTCACTGTGATGTAATATCACTCGCATATATTACCCAATAACTCTATCTTAAGGATTATGCTATTAGACTTATTGTGTTTGATTATTTTTAAAAATCTCTTCAAAATTAAAAATTAAAGTTACTATTGTTTAAACAAGTTACCTTTGTTGTGCTCCCTATCTAAGAAAGTATACTATAATTCTAATACTACCGAACGAATTTTGGTAAATATTGTTGATGAAATAGACAGATTCAAGTGCTTTATATTTTACTTGTCAGTTTATTGAACACTGATTTTAATTTGTGTTAATACCTCGTCTTTTATACATCCGTAGAATCAGCTACTTTTTATGTCACTGATTTTGTTAGAAAAAAAAAGCAGACTGTTATAATATACGAATGCCGGAATGAAAGCCTCCTCCAACAAGGAACTGTGTACACAAATCTATTGTCTGTCGTATCCACTTAATGTAATGTTTCAAAATTTCTTCCCAAAATAGACAGTGTAGTTTTACGTAGCTAACTTGCAATATAGCAATCACCAGTGGCTCTTATTATATGGCAGTAAAAGAGTTACGGTTCTTCTATTCTATACGCTTTGATGATGCTCTACATAATAACAGAACCCTTTCGGAAGTGAATAGCCATTCTTATACTTTGAGGGCGTTCCATTGTCGGTCATTATCAATATAAAATTTAAATTTTGAGGTACTACTGGATGTACGTCTGCATTTCATATAAGTGTCACGCGAATCAGTAATTTGTCATCCAAAAAGCCATCCAATATAAACATCATTAGGTAATATAGTTTCATATTTGTCGCGTTTTCTACATATCTTATTCACAGAAATGAATCTGAGAGAAATTCTTTCACCCATCATGAGACACGCTAGAAATTAGTATGGTAGCTAGATATTTAAGTTAGAAGCATTTTTACAGGGCTGTGACAAATTCTACCAAATCTTAGGCATAATGTTCTTTTAAAAAAAGATGAAATGGCAAATATAACTAAAAATACGCGCTAATCTTTCCTAATAAGTTGTTTTAAAACTTATTCAGAGCCTTAAGCTGTAAACATGTACACCTATTCAAACATACATAGTAAAAACAGCAAGAATCACATCCACTCATACATACATTGTGGAAACAGTAAACAGCACTCACGCTCAGATACTTAATGAAAACAATAAAAACCATATACACCCACGCATACATTGTGGAAAAGCAAACACCACACCTATCAAATACACATAGTAGAGAAAGTAAACGTCTTCCGTACCCACTCACGTACATATGGTGGGAGCATTACATACCACACCCACACGTACATTGTGGAAATAGTAAACCCCATCCATATCCACTCAAACATAAATAATGGAAATAGTAACACCACACCAAATATCGGTAACAAAAAATACCCCACTCACCCGCATATACATACAAACATATCAGAAACAGTAAATACTACATCTATCCACAGATAGGTGGTGAAAGTAGTAACACATACCCTCATATAGATAATGCAAACAGTGAACATCACACCCACTCGCAAATGCATAGTGCGAGCATTGAGCACTACATCCACCCATATATACATAATGGAAATAGTAAAAACCAAAATACGTAGTGGAAACAATAAACACAAGATCCACTTACATATATACATAAAAAAATGTACACAAACATTTACTGACATATTGAAAACAGTAAACAGTTTCCCTTTCAAGAAAATACAAAATATTGAAACATTTATAAAATCAATTTTAACAGTTTTTCATTATAACTGCCACAGGTTTCGTTATGTCGACCATCACAACATGGTTTTACGGTGAAGTAGAAGGATAAAAGTTTATATTGTTCTTTGAGGTTTTGTTTAACGAATATTTTGTTGATTTTAAACAGAAGCTAGTGTTTAACTTCTATTGTTATACTAGTTATACTGTGGTAAAGAATGAAAAAGTATGTTGATTTTTCAATAGACATGTATATATATATATATATATATATATATATCGAGAAATATCTCTCCAGCTCTCTCGATGACGAGCCGTGGAAAGTTCATGAAATGTGTAAAACTAAATTATCTCTAAAATATAATGGTAGGAATACAGTTTGAATTGTTTCTGACTGATGAGAATTAAAAACACTCAATATTTCCTAAGGCATGTTGGAGAAATCTAACAATAAAACGTCAGTGCTGATTTTACTCAAACCTGAGCTTGGATTTGTTTTCATGTAAATAATTATTGATTAGGTTTAACAATGCAGCACATGCTTGGTAGTTATGTTTACGTAATTCAGTATGAAGTTATACTATACAGTGAATCCAAAGCTAATTTGTTAAACCTAGTTAACAATTGTATTAATAGAGTAATCAGTTAACTTTCCTTGTCACCGAGAGTATTTGAAGCTGTTGTGTTTGCACTGTTTGTATAACAGCTTTTGATGTTATTGTGTTTCTTAATCCTTTGATCTTTTATTTTTTCATTTCATTTTTCTGTCCCCTGGTGGGACAGCGATAAATCTACGGTCTTACAACTCTAAACTCTGTGGTTCGATTCCCGGCAGTGGACACAACAAATAGCCCAATGTGGCTTTGCTCTAAAACAAACAAACAAACCATAAAGGTATATCACATGGAGTTCTTCTCGTTCTTTGATATTGTTTTACAGACTTTGTTTCGTATGCAGAAAGACATTAAGGTAGGCTTAGCTATCCTGAAAAGTTATTCTATTACTAAATGGAACATTTACTTTAGAGACTCAAACTACATTTACGATCAAATATGTAAGTTGTGTTTAAAACAACTATATTGTAACGAATTTGTTGTTATGTATTTGTTTTAATATGAACGTTGTTTACATTAAGTTTATATTTGGAAACATACATAGCTTGTACTGTTAGATAGGTATTGCGAAACCCCTGCCTATTCTCCAAAGTTGTAGAAGATTCTCGAGAGTAGGAATCAACAATATATGTATATATGTAAACGTTTAAAATGTAACTTGCATTGTTACGTAAGACTGAAATTTCTAGAACGCCTCCACACAGGTATAAATATAATCAACGCAACGCGCCAAAAAGAGTGTCTATTATTAGTTCTCTATAATCGGTGTGCTATAAAACTTCGAAAGCTACCACTGTGATTGTTATAAAGCTTGTCAATTGGAAAATTAAGATATCTGACCAGGAATATTTATAAATTTCGAGCGTTACAAATCTTTTAACTTCAGTGGATTCTCATCAGACATTAGTAATTTTACGAAGATATATAAATTCGTCGTGGAAAACCTAGTGTGTGTGGCCAAGGACAAAGCTAGCTAGCTTCTCAGCGGATCGTATCTACATCAACTCGTAATAAACTAGCTCAACATGAACCCTCGATAAGATATCAGGGAGGTGAAACTTCTGTTTATAAATCATTGTTTGTAGTAACTATTTGTAACAATTGTTATTGTAAATTGTATTGTTGTGTGTATATTAAAACGTATTTTCATTAAAAACGAAAACAGTGTGTATCAATTTTGTT
>NW_013666400.1:244754-254473 GCF_000517525.1 Limulus polyphemus
AATATCGTAAATTGACTAATATATCGGCATATATTTAAATAATAAATCCAAAGTACAATTCAACTACTAAATTTAAATTATTTAACTCGGCTTCTGACTATTCGAAATTCTAATACGTAACAACATACATATTTATACGCTTATAATTGAAATAAACAATATATATGGGTAACCTATGTATGCTTAAACATTACGTCATCATAGTTGTTCGCGTCGGATAAGGGTTTGTTTGTTTGTTGGAAGTTAAGCACAAAGCTACACAATGATCTTTCGATGCTCTGATCACCACGAGTTCCGAAAACCGGTTTCTAGGGTTGTAAGTCCGCAGACATACCGCTGTACCACTGGAGGGTATTTTTCATGTTTGATTTATAGATTTTGAGGAATAATTAAAATATGTATAGTGATACCAAATAAAATCGCATTAAAATCAAAACAAAAGAAATTGGGACACTGTTCGTATTGTTTTTAAAAAATTAAATTTCAATTAGATATGTTATAACATTGTTATATTTTATTCAGTTTTTTTATCTCTTACAAAATATCAATGCCTTAAGCCTAACCTATTTACTTTAAATTACTTTAGTTTTGTAAAATACGTACTAAATTCATGATAATGTATATGAATAATATGCTTGCATTTGTATGTCCGAAACATTTCTTGCAAATTTCTCGATGAAACGCTACAAATCTCATATCGTCCGAGAAGAACGGATTGCATATTGACTTTTCCATTCACAATCACTTTACCTGTGTTTTGCTTAGTCAAACTTTTTAATGCGACAAATATGCTACACTTTGGTTGTCTTCACGTAACGACGGGCTTCAACTGGCTTCGATTTCAACTTTAATTATTTTATTTGCAAAGTATTTAACACAAACAACACTTAACCCGTGTTTAATTTCCTAAAAAATGAACATTACGCTAAATACAGTTTTTATGGGTTTTCTCGACTTATTTAGGTCCAAAATATGTATGTGCAGTTCGTTCAAAACCATACGTTTATCACTTTGTGAACGCGCATTCAGACGTTTCTGCATAATCAGATAAATTTGCCTTCATTACAACTTTACATTTACTTTACTTTGCAATAATTTAATTTGAACTCGTTTCATAGACTGTCATAAACACCTTTTAGTTATTTTTCTAACTAAGGGATTATTCTTTGTTTTTGTGAGTTTCTTTGTTTCAACTTGTAAAACCGTGTCATATACTGAACGCTCATAACGGTTCCATACTCAGTACACTACTTTACTTTATCTGTAGTTTTATTAAATAGAGTCATGTACTTGTAATTTTATTAAAGCAACTTACGTCTACGCGAGTTTGTTTGTCTGACCGCGTAAACTTTTTTTTCAAATAGACCAGGATTTATCGATCTAACACATAATACCTGCAAGAAAGCGTTGCTTAAATGTCGTGTGTGAAAATAATAGAATAAGGAAAATTCAAGCGAAGGGCATGAAGACCACTGTAAATGTTTTGCGGGTCGCGGCTAGTAAACCGAGCCATTGGGTGTAACTTAGTCAGATTAGTTGATCTTTTTTATATTTTATTTTCCTTACTAACAGATGGGAGTGTGTGTGTGTTTTAAAATTTTTTATTCACATTTGTATTTCTGAAAAAAAAAATTGTTTATCCCATTTTTTTCACAATTTTAGAGGCATGTTGCTTTTTTAAATCTCTGATCTATTTGTCTGTACTTTATTGTACACCAGGGTATGAGATTTTTAAGCGAATCGGTTCAAATATTTAAATATCTGCGTTAGTTTCAAAGTTTAAACATTCAGTTTGTTTAAAATTACAAAAAGAGAGATCTTATCTAATATTAAAATACCTTGTTTAAATAGGTACTTTTATCTAGTATTAAAATACCTTGTTTAAATACATATATTTTATCAAATATTAAACTACCTTGTTTAAATAGGTACTTTTATCTAGTATTAAAATACCTTGTTTAAATACATATATTTTATCAAATATTGAAATACCTTGTTTAAATAGATACTTTTATCAAATATTAAAATACCTTGTTTAAATAGATACTTTTATCAAATATTAAAATACCTTGTTTAAGTAAATACTTTTATCTAGTACTACCTGGAGTACCCGTCCATTGGACTGGGGAAATAAAAACTCGTTTGTAACAAAGGATAGGAAATTATGCTTCTATTATTTTTTCTCATAACATAATAAACGTTAATGGTGCAACAAAATACATAGAGTACAATACTGAAAAGAAAGACGTACTGTTTTCAATAATTTTAATAATAGTGGTTACATTGGTCATTATAATGCTGATGGATTTACAACATTGGTAGTTTTTCCGAAACTAGATAAGAAATTAGATGGGGGGGTCCAATATCCCTCCTCCCCCATGACCTTTCTCATGTCATCCTGTATCACTGTGTCAAGTTTGGTGTTGATTGATTAAGAAATGTGGAAACGTGTAAAGAACAGATACATACACACATATTGGTGTTTATTTATATAGATTTATGTAAAGAGAATTATGTTCTTCAATAAGCTATATTTCGAGCATTGATTGTTTTTACAGTCAAGTCGGCCCGGCATGTACAGGTGGTCAGGGTACTTGACTCGCAATCTGCGGGTCGCGGGTTCGAATCCCCGTCCCACCAAACATGTTCGCCCTTTCAGCTGTGGGAGTGCTAT
Source organism: Limulus polyphemus (assembly GCF_000517525.1). NCBI lineage: Eukaryota > Metazoa > Arthropoda > Merostomata > Xiphosura > Limulidae > Limulus > Limulus polyphemus. Next base: position 247,429 of record NW_013666400.1, read on the forward strand.
AAAGTGACGGTCAATCCCACTATTCGTTGGTAAAAGAGTAGCCCAGGAGTTGGCGATGGGAGGTGATGACTAACTTCCTTCCCTCTAGTCTTTCACTGCTAAATCAGGGACGGCTAGCCCAGATAGACCTCGTGTAGCTTTGCACGAAATTCAAAACAAACTACAGTCAAACCCAGTCTCTCGACAGGTCTGTGATATGCTTACGTACTTGTTAAAATCCGGGGTTCGACTCCCGCGATGAACAGCGTGCAGATAGCTCACTGTGTCACTTTATACTAAGAAAACAACAACAGCGGCCAAATTCCTCTTAGGATGTTTGTTTACGTAGCAAGTGAATTATTGGTTTTAAAGGGGCGATTGGAATTAACATTACTAAAAGTCTACTTCAGGACTCGCGCAGCAGTCGTGCGAATTAAGTTTCTCATCTTCCGGTTGAAGGTCAAAATCATGCTGTTCTAGAAAGTCTTGTGAAATTAGGTTTTTAACTTAAAAAGTAGGTCACATATTCATCAATTAGCTTCAAATTATTTTCTGCCTTACCTTGTCTAAATGCATTGTAATTCGATTGCAGTTACACAGAACTTATACCAACCTGGTCGTAACTTAAAATTCTTTATACTTTTTCTGAAATATTGTTTATGACTCTATTTACTTGGACCCATTAACATCATGAACATTTCTCAGAATAGAAGTTATTAGAGCATTTACCATCGATGGTGTTGTCTAGATAAATTCCTTCCATCTGCTTTCCTCTATTCCCTGTTATTCCTAAACACACGAGTTCACACGTTCCTTTTTTATCTCTTTGTCTTTTAGCGTCTTCTCAGACATCTTTCAACTTTTGAAATACATTTTGTCACTTACTTTAATGATATTTTTACTTCAATGTCTTTATTGACAACATTTCAACGAATTCCTCTCTCATCCAACTTGCTAAAGAATGTTACTTAGGTTTCGGAGAATATCTTTAGTGTGACACTTTGATTTGTGTGTTTGACGAACACATCGATTTTGAAATATTTCTAATTCCACAACTGAAATTCCAATTTGATATATCAAACTTAGGCAAAGCGTGGTCTTAGTGCTTAACGGTTGGCGTTTATTCCTGTTAACTCGCTGCCCTCCCTATAATCGATCACTTCAAAATTAGAGACGGTTAGTGCAGATAGCCCTTCTGTAGCTTTGCGCGAATATTCTCTATTTGTTTGCTTGTTGTTGTTTTTAATGCACTATACCAATAAACACAAGAATGTTGTAGTTATAAACAAATTCTAAATATAATGAGGTTCCAACTGTAATATTTATTGTTTATCTATTACTGGCTGACAATTCCTGTTTCACCCTGTACTTAAGCTTTTTAAAGGAACACCAAATATATAAGAGAAAGATACCTTCAAGGGGTAATGAAACCATCGTTGTAAATAGATTTATGATTTTTTTAATTACTACTAGTTTGAAACTATGTCACTTCGGTGAAATTGGTTAACACCATCGTTTAAGGTTTTGAGTTATGTAATAAAAAATGAAGCAGAAGAAAGAAGATAAAAAAATTCAAACTTTTGATATGATATTTACAGACATTTCCAGAACTTGTGACTCAGTCATTACATAGATATTGTTATAAAAAAGAAACACTATATAGTATTGTAAAGTTCTGCCGATCTATTGAGAAGATGATTAAAATACTATTTCGACGAACAGCCCGAACCATCCTACATAGATAGTGCTACCGCCTGCCTGATACTGCTTATTAGGCGTTGAAACATTGCTCGAAAAATTTGATATTTTATTTTCATAAATTTATGTAGCAAAAGCATATGTAATATGATCAAAACTTTTCAAGAAAGTTGCCTTTGTTATCTTGAAGATTCTACAGACTTACATAAGACATGCAGTCAAATAATTAGTACCATCTCTTCAGGACAGAGTGTCACAAATAATTAGAGACCTGAGCTAACAGAACCCCCTATACAGTTGTAAGCATGATGCTAGCTTGGCATTGCCTTTTTTGTTTTAGCTCAAAGTTGTAAATTTATACAAGTGCCTCGAACGTGATGGATTTGATGTATATTCGAGAGAGCAGGTTTAGTGTATACTCCGTTTGTTGGTCCATTACCTAACTGGTTACCTGGAAAGTTAAGGTAAAATTTTAAAGAATCAATTATTATTGTAAGTTACAAGAAAGAAAATCTCGTTAATCATATCTCTGCAATGTATATTTGTCATCGGGTAATCATATCTCTACAATGGTAATCATATCTCTGCAATGTATATTTGTCATCGGGTAATCATATCTCTACAATGGTAATCATATCTCTACAGTGTATATTTGTCATCGGGTAATCATATTTCTATAATGGTAATCATATCTCTACAATGGTAATCATATCTCTACAGTGTATATTTGTCATCGGGTAATCATATTTCTATAATGGTAATCATATCTCTACAATGGTAATCATATCTCTACAGTGTATATTTGTCATCGGGTAATCATATTTCTATAATGGTAATCATATCTCTACAATGGTAATCATATCTTTACAATGTATATTTGTCATCGTTTTGAGGATTGTACAATTTTTCTTGCAGACTTTATTGTTCATCGAAGAACCAAAACCTGGGCAACTTTAAATAAATATTGAATAAATAAACAACGTGGCATACATAGACTATGTATGCTATGATTATATATTACTTGTAATACTACTTTAACGGTTGCATATTGAAATTTCAAAATCTTTGGGAACAAGTAACAATGTGGCAATAACTTAGTTTGGAAAACTTTATTTATAATATTTTCAAAGATATGAAAAGCGAGAGATAACGTGTGAAACATGTAAAGAGCATTTTACAGTTTGAAGTCTAATACCAATAACTTAATGTTTCTTCTGCAGCTTGATGAAATGGGTCATGTAAATGCAGTCGCTCGTTTTGTCAGACTTATCATCTACATAACCAGAATCATTTATGTTTTGACACATACTACTGTGATGTACGTGTTTGGATACATAATACTGCAATGTGCATGTTTTGGCATATAACACTGCGATGTGCAAGTTTTGGCACATAATACTGAGATGTGCGTGTTTTGGCATATAATACTGCGATATGCGTGTTTATCAACTCAAACCATATTCTTCGATGAATTCCGAAAGTAAATTTATTATTAGTGATACTAAACTATGATGGTAATCGTTGGGATTGATTGAATTAATGAATATATTTGCATATAAATATCATCATGGTGAAATAAAACTTAGATGTCTACCGCAAAGTACCAGCACTAAAGTTGTCTTTTGTTTTTATAAAGCACAATAACATCTTTAGATAGTAATGTTCTGCAGTGTTTTTTTTTTTAAGTTAGTATTCTTGAGCAGTGTTCTATTAGTTGAAAGTTGTATATTTTTTATAACGTGTTTGATTATTAAAGCTTTTTGTTTTTTATTTTTCAAACATTTAAAAAATGAACGACCACCTCCACCTCATAAAATCATATTCAAATGTTAGATCATATGCATTACACAGTCTTCTTTCGGTTGTGTTGTCTAATCTTTGTTTCGACTTCAAAATTTTACTAATTTTATATTAAATGTTATTATCTCAATTTGAATAAAAAATCCGCGATAAAATACTGGTATCGCTTATTAAAACACAAGCTTAGGTGTATAAAGAAATTATTTGAACAGCTTGAAGTTAATTTATATACATCTGAGGAAGGGTGTTCACTTGAACATGTGTATCGAAAAATTCGTTATTATTATTTCTTGAAATCTATTATCAATTTAACCATTTTAATGCAGCACAACACATCATTTTAATTATTAACTCATATTATTATAAAAGTACTTTGTGGACATATATTTAATTACTGAAATATGTTTAAAGGTTATGAAAATTACTAATGAAATGTGAAAAAATGAAAATATAAAAAAAAACGTAAAAGTGGTTAACTTGTACTTTGAAGATTCTGCGTTATTTAACGCTGACAGACTTGAAACATATTTAGGTTATATTCCATGAAATTTATACAGCAGACTGGATATTAAATAAACTCAGTTGAGTTGATTGGTCAAAGGCAGATTAAGGTTCTCATTTTGTTTAATGGGGAGTAAAAAAGAAAATATTCTGTAATAAGTCCAACGACCAATATGCACTGTATTTCATATTAGACAATAACTTGTCGTAAATTCTCTGGTACGTCTTCAAGTTATATTATATAACAAAAAATTAACAAAGGGATATATATTCGCCACTTAGATGCTAAATTTGGTGATATATATATGTGTGTGCGTCGACTGAGTGTAAACTATTTTTTTCTTTTTGTTGTGCCATGCAACATATTCGTAAGAATGTTTTGGAGCTCATTTTGTTTAAATGAATACAATTACTCAACGACAGAGCGACAGTTTCATCCATATAAAAGCATCAAGCTATGAATTATTAGTTCGTCTTTGATGAAATGAAAGATGTTTCTTTCAGAACCAATTTCTCATTAAGGAGGTAGATTTAGCAATGCTTTGATTTACTAATGGTGTTTTGTAAAGCGAATAACGGATAAAAAAATTTATAAACTATGATATGAATTACTGCTTGAAAACGTTTATTGTTAAGCACAAAATTACACAATGTGTGGTTATCTATTCTGTGCCAACCACGGGTATCGGAACCCGGTTTTTAGCGCTATAAGTTCTCAAACTTACCTCTGATCCACTAGGGGACAACTTGAAGACGAGAACCTCATAGTTGCAACATCATGTTCCGCCAATACAAGAGCCCGTCATGGTCAGGTGGCTAGGACGCTTGACTCGCAATCTGAGGGTCGAGGGTTCGAAACCCCATCCCACCAAACATGCTCACCCTTTCAGTCGTGAAGGCGTTATAATGTGACGATCAATTCCATTATTCGTTGGTAGCCCAGGAGTTGGGGCTGGCTGCCTTCCTTCTAGTCTTTCACTGCTAAACTAAGGACGGCTAGCACAGAGAGCCTTCGTGCAGCTTTGCGCGAATTTTAGAACAAAACAAACCGCCAAAACACATGAAGACCAGATCAATTAAAAACACTAACTACTGAGAACCATAGCGATAAAAGTAAGGAATTATTTTAGAAATTAGATAATTTATTGGGTCCGAAGTAACAATACAGAATAAGAAACCCAAAATTACAATGCACAAGCATCTAGTTGCAATGCCAAATTTCTGTTCTAGGTAAGCCAATGAGTTAAAAACATTTTGTGAGAGCCAGTGATATATTATTTACCTACGTAGCAACAAATCTTCAGCCACAACTAAACAATATAGTAGAATACTGTCAAAAATATAGAATAAAAATAAATGTCCCCAAAAATCAACTATTAGTATTCTCAAAACAAAAAAGGCATAAAAATAACCCACCAAAATTATATATGAATTGAACACTTCTCCAGACCACAACTTCAGCAAAATTTCTAGGCCTAACCTATCATAGGTTAAACATATTAATGATATATATACTAAAGCTTGGAAACAAACAAATTATGCAAGAAGTCTAACTGGCAAAAATCATGGAGCTACACCAGATAATATCATCAAAATATACATACGCCCAGTCATAGAATACGCATGCCCAGCTTGGTTAAACATAGCAGCTAAATAAATAAATAAGTTACAAGCAATACAAAATTCACTACTTACAACAGCCTATAAAGTATCACGTTGCACATCATCCAAATTTATGCACAATTACACAAACATGCAAACTATCGCCGATAGACTCTTGCATAATTCTCTAAATTAATTTATGAAAAATTGGCATAAAAACGACCTACTGTGCGAATTTGATCGCTACTACACACATAATAGAAATAGACCTAAGCACCTCTCGCCTGTTAACATATATTTTATAAATAGAAATTTAATAAAGCCACCTAATACTAGACCATAAAACTCACACTCGTTTTGGACTAAGATAAAAACATTTAAAAAAGTATTTATGTACAACGTTTGTGTATTTGTTTTAAAACGAGTGAAATGTGCAAGACTTTGTAATACCGAACATAAGCGACGATATACACAACACAATAATGTTATTACAGATACCTATAAGAACATTGTCTTGAAAGGAGTCGGAGCAAGTGCGGTTTACTCTGACCCTCATGTTGCATCAACATAAACATTCACCTGCTCCTAAACCACAGTGCTGACAGGAGCAGGGGGTCTTATTGAACCTGACCCTCCTTGGTCTATCAAGACCAAAATCCCGATAACGAAGCAGAGACAGAGAGGAGGAGCTAGTAGGACTAAACGTGACATACGTACACAGGTACCACGGGCAGGTGCCCTAACGGGGCTTATATTCAGGTAAGGACTCCTCTTGGTGGTAGCTATAAAAATAATTGGGGATAGTGTTGGAGCTGGATCGATACATTGGAACCTTTGTGAATCATGTTAGGTTTTTCGCTCAGAAACAAAGAATGAACGGTGTTGTTTTGTAAAGCTTAGTGATAAGCTCAGTTAGAATCACACACATATATATATATATCCATAATACTAAATACACACACACACACACTGATGTTGACTTCTCGAGCCTTATTTAATATATGCATATATTCAGAGCACCACCAGATATGAATTATTGTTTTAGTTGTTTTGTTGCGTTTCGAAGCCTTAAGACTGCTCTTCATTCAACCTAATTAAAAAATAATATTACGTAATCCTTATTTGATTGTTAACCACAAAGATACACAATGAGTTATCTGTGCTTTGCCAACCAAGGGTATCGAAACAGTATTTTTAGCGTTATAAGCCCTTAGTTTGTTTTGTTTTGAATTTTCGCGCAAAGCTACACGAGGGCTACCTGCGCTAGCCGTCCCTAATTTAGCAGTGTAAGACTAGAGGGAAGGCTGCTAGTCATCACCACCCACCGCCAACTCTTGGGCTACTCTTTTACCGACGAATAGTGGGATTGACCGTCACATTATAACGCCCCCACGGTTGAAAGGGCGAGCATGTTTGGTGTGACGGGGATTCGAACCCGCGACCCTCACATTGCGAGTCGAGCGTC
>NW_013666400.1:255291-259051 GCF_000517525.1 Limulus polyphemus
AAACCTGTGTTATTTTCTCCTACTTAAACAAAGTTTAGATTCATTATTCTATGAAATGCAAGAAATATGTGTTACTTTTTTCATATTTTAGTCAGTTATATAAATATAATAAGAGGGCAGTTGTCCAGGGAACAGTTGTTAGGTTACACATTGGGTAATACCCTTTTGTTTATTTCCAGTACTTCGCTTATAATAAAGTAAACGGTTCACGTCTTTAGAATGTCTATGAGCTACAATAACAATATATTACTTACATTTCTTCTTAATGTTAGATAAAGAGGAGGCATTCAAAGTCTTGCACCCTTGAATATTAACTTCTAACCATGGGGTATATGTAATAAGAACTGACAACGCTTGTGGCTGATTTTGAGCTTTCGGGCCATATAACGTGACCAAAAATACACAGTTGTAAACTAGAACTTTTACATAGTTTCTATTTAATGAAACTGTTTTGAATGTTTCAAAACAGTTGCGAGGACTTATTGTATTACCCTCCCTCTCCCCCTGAAGTTTTTCATCAGTTTTCCATAAACTTTTATACCTTATTTAAAATTAAACGAGTAATTGTTATCTGAATTGTACAAGTGTTTGTACTTTCTGAGAGTTACTCATTACTAAGGAGACATTTTGTAAAATCAGCTACTTATAAAATTTCATCGTTTTTGACACTTGGTGGACATGGTACCTGGTACTTGGTGGACATGGTTGTGCATGGCATACAGCACTCAATTTTTTGACAGTTATATCCCTCATCTATAACATTGAATTAGCGTAATCTATACTGAATTGTACTTTTTTGTACTTGCTTGCCAATATCGTGAGTCATACAATAGTAATTATTGTCTAACATAATACCTTAAAATCACTTTAATAAGGAGTCGAATATCTTACTCTTCATCACAGGAAGGTCAAATTGCTGAAACTTCTACATTAATGAGGGCAAATGCACGTAATCGGATGACCCGATCTAATAAAATCAAGCCGAATACTACGTTCAAATTCTACAGCAAAGCAACTGCTACCCAACAAAGATTTAAAGGATATTTAAATGCGTAATCCTGAAATTTCGAATGGGTCATTGGGTTGTACTCGTTTCCCACAATAATGAATAATTTATTAGTATTTTTACGTCACAGCACCTCAACAACTTTGAAATACAGAGCATTTTGTTAAGCCCATTACATAACTACGTGTGATTCGGTGGGACATCTTACACTGTTCTGGACAAAACATAGAGATAACGTAGTTCTGAGAGTTAGTATTTCAATTTAATTTAGTGCCAGTTTTATTTTTGTCGCTTAGCCCATTGGGCAGAAGGGGCTCTTGACTCACCCACTTTAATTGCAGAAGGACAAATTATGAGCTCAATCTTCCACTTTTTCATACTGCGTTCGTCATTTTTTTTTACCTCTCGACCCGTAAATTAATTTAAAGTTAAGTGTTTCTGGACATACTTCTGTCGAATAAAAAGATAATTCTAATTTTTGAAATGTAGATTATGTTAATATATAGTTTCTAGATCTTTTATGTTGGAGTTCTGCAACGATTTCAATGATCTCTCTCTCTCTTTATCGAAATATGTGATTGTTGCAGTATTTGTCGTGCTGTAGCGTAGCAACCGGATCACGTTTCTTACGACATTATTTAAAACCTGAAATATGTCATCAAGTTGTACTTTAGTTTTGTAAATATGAAATCACTGGGGTAAAATGTTTTGAAAGTTAAACACCATGCGAGTTATTTTAATTTCTGCATCACTACACAAACACGGAATACTGATTGCACTAATCTTGTCACTTTAAATTGTTGGTGTAACCTTTGCTATGTGACATTTAAAATATCTGGGTGATTTAAATAGAGCATTGAAAAAAGTACACCCATCAAATTAATACAAGGAAATAGTTTCACTCGAAAGCTAAAATACTGTTTAGCTTGGTGATGAATAAGAACAAAATAACGTATTCAGAACCTACATAAATATAATAGTACTGTCTGTTGTATGTCAATGTAACTATTTCGCAGGGTGGGGATGAATCTTCATCGAAATTGGTGTGGAGGGTCATTATGTCCATGCGGGGGTACATACAAATTATCAGTTTACATTTTGTGTTTTGCAGTTTTTATGGGCGTTTTTTTTTACAATTACATATAAAGGAAGCAACTTTTCATGTCCTAAGACAATCTTTCATTAATCATGAATTTACATAACTTCCGTCCAAGGAACCGGTACTCCAGCTAGTAATAAATACACGTTTAACTTTAGTGACCTGTCAAGATTATCGAATATTGGAAATTAAATGAGGATATCAGATGTTACACCACATCGTTATTTGAAATTTCCAGTTTACGCCTAAAGAAGAAAGGTCCACCTTTCGAAAGCGCTCTGGTTATAAGGTTTTTATCGTTAATTGAAATTTTTAGACTAGATTCAAATATTTGATGCTCACATTTGGGTAAGCTTTTGGTTTTATTTCCATGTTAATGACAAAAAAATATTTCCTCTGTTTTATCTAAATATTTAAACTTAACAACATATTTTTTTTCAAAACTTATATTTTGTTTTAGAAACAGGTGAACAGAAACTTGTTATATTTTTTGGAGCAGAAGGTAAGCATTTTTGTTTACAAAACTATCTATCGGTTACATTTATAGTATATGATGATGAGTTAGAAACAATAAAACTATGTATAGTTTACACTTCAAAACAGTACCGTTAGAGATTCAGAAAATCAATAAATGAAAAATATTTCCCAACCTTTTGCATAATCATATAAACTTCATTGTACTTTTACATTATGTTTACTTTTACGTTTTCTGTAGACGATCAGTATTACTGCAGATTGTAAATGGGTAGCTGTTTCTTGGGTCGAAGCTTTGCTAAACAAATATATTGTTTGAAATTTAGATACTTCGTCACGAGTTACTTAGCACTAGTAGCCTGTTGTAAATAATCGTTGATACCTCTATAGATATATAGACATCTGTACAACCTAGTTTTAAGCAATTAGTTGCCCAGTATGGACGTTGGAAAACTGGGAAATGAAAACCATCACTGAGCTCTTAAGTTTAAATATTTGATATAACTTGTTTTGAACATTATTTATTGCAGATGCTAATTGATTATTTAAAAGTATATAGTTCTGACATAATATTTTATTGTGTGTGGTTTTAACGTCTTCAGTTCATTTGTGTTTCAAAGAAGCTGAACATTAAGAAAGAACATTATGCATGAAGCTAAAGAGCTTATTCAGCCCTAATCAAGTTTATGACAAATTGAGCAGTGATTAAATGTATAACAAAATATTTTAAATACCGATACCAACGTGGGTAACCTTTTTTTTTCACTGTTTTTAATTTGCATTTACGCACTTCATCTAAAAATGTGAATTTAATCAGTTATGCTATGTAAGGACACCAAAATTAAAAGATGAGGTTATATGTTGCACTGCTTTTTTTATCACTGGCAAACAGATACGCCAGCATTGTTACGACTGAGAAATTAAGAGATGAGGTTATATGTTGCACTGCTTTTTTTATCACTGGCAAACAGATACGCCAGCATTGTTACGACTGAGAAATTAAGAGATGAGGTTATATGTTGCACTGCTTTTTTTTATCACTGGCAAACAGATACGCCAGCATTGTTACGGACTGAGAAATTAAGAGATGAGGTTATATGTTGCACTGCTTTTTTTTATCACTGGCAAACAGATACGCCAGCATTGTTACGACTGAGAATTAAGAGATGAGGTTATATGTT
>NW_013666400.1:259072-268287 GCF_000517525.1 Limulus polyphemus
TAAGACACAAATTAAGAGATGAGTTATATGTTGCACTGCTTTTTTTATCACTAGGCAAACAGATACGACCAGCATTAGTTACGTACTGAGAAATTAAGAGATGAGGTTATATGTTGCACTGCTTTTTTTATCACTGGCAAACAGATACGCCAGCATTGTTACGACTGAGAAATTAAGAGATGAGGTTATATGTTGCACTGCTTTTTTTATCACTGGCAAACAGATACGCCAGCATTGTTACGACTGAGAAATGAACACATTTCTCAATTTCTAAAGCTTTCAATGAAGCCATATTGTTGGATTTTCCGGAATAGTTTGGTAGAAATGCTGTAAACTCATCATCAATTTGGTTTTCTAGTTTGAGAAAATATTTGTTATGTAAAACAGTATGCCAAGTGTTGATTCTTAAAGAAAAGTAGAAAGTACGAAGGGCCCTTATAAACAGCCCATGCATGAATTACCTGCTTATACTGATAGTCATAAAACCACACCAAACCTTAGCTATACATCAGTTGATTGTAATATTTATAGCTTGTGGTGTAGTTTACTCCAATAGTAAGGGCTGGTGATGAAGCAAGTTCTGCATCCAATGAATTGTCGTTTGGCTGGAATTAGGGAAGAAAAACAATATAGCGCGTTATCTTTTTTTTTTTTAAACTATGCATGATCTTTGATTTTATTTTAATTGATTTCTAAAAATTAGTTTTATAATTAGAAAATATTCTGAAAAATGTATTTTCATGCATTAGAAAAAGATGTTTTTATATGGTGTATGTTGCCGGTAAGCTTACATCCGAGGTCTCGTACAGCATTGTTCTATGTACATAACATATAATTGAATATATTCATGTAGTGAGATTTTATTTGATCGATGTAAAGTACTGCTGAATAATGTTTTTTTTTTCACGAACACGCGAATACTTTAAACCTTCTAATCACCAAGCAATTTTATTCTTTCAGAGTTACAAAAAATAGCTCCTTGTCTTAGCACATTGTTTCTTAGAGGCGTCTCCCAGTGGCTTACTTGTAAGCTTACACACAAAAAATTGGGGTTCGATACCCTAGGTGGGCACAGCTAAGATAGTCAGTTGTGTAGCTTTACGCTTGAAAATACAAACAAATAAATCCTTGGAAGATTTGAATTTGATAACTCCAGGTCAACATGTTACCCAGAGGGATCCACCCGTGAGGAGAAAATATGCAGATTCCAAGAATAAACCCTTTTGTCTAGCGGATGAACACTCGAAGAAGGAATTTAATTTGTTAATTATAAATGATTTGACTTACTTATTACTGGTTTTAAAAATCAATAAAAATTCCAAAAATAATATTGTTTTTCGCTAAAGGTTAGAAGACACCTAAATAATATAAACTTGTTTTTTCTACATGACTTGACTCATCGAAAATACGCTGGAGGAAAAAATAAAATTCAATTTGAAAGTTAAAAAACTATAAATTTTCTTGTTCATTAAGGATGTCTTTCAAAGTCTTCTCCCCAGTAGAGACAAACGTTAACTAATTTTTGTTTGTTTGTTTTGTTATTCAGTCCAAAGCTACATGGACTATTTGTGCTGAGTCCACCACGGTTATCAAAACCAGGCTTTCAGCATTATAAGCCTTCAAACTTTCCGCTGAGCTACTAGAGGGATGCTCAGTCTCTGTCTTTGAATATTATCCTTTATTTTGTTTTGCTTTACATTCTGCTTAAGGTATTTGGATTATCGTATTTACTTGATAAGAAGAATTCACAGTAAATACAGACAAACTTCAGCCTCAAGCCGAAAAAGTATTAATTTTTACATTGTACGTCAGACTCTCGTAAGAGTTTAATTTGATAACCACATAGCAACTTGAATCGTTACTTTTTTCACTAGAGGGTGGACCAACAACGAAATATATATTATTAATCACCACACAATCCGAAGCTGCCTAAGAAATAATCTTTCCATTTTTGTACTACCAGTGGGTCCTTGAGAGGTTTTATGTTGTTAACTCCCAAATTGTCTTACTTAATGAAAATAAATCATTAATAAAGAAATAATTAAGTTCAAAAACAAAACACTAGCCATTATCGATGCCACATTTACCAGATGATCTGTAGATCAGACGATCATACTTATATAAAGGGTATTACTTTTAATAGAAAACAAAATCAAAGTCAATACATTGTCGATTTTTATGTGGGTTCTGAAGTAAACCGAAAATGTTTACTAACTAAGAGAATTACTGGTAAATTTGAAATTCATAATTAACATTTTCGTATGTGTTGAGTCCTTAGAGAAATTTGACTTACTAACTGCGAAACAGTGTTATTCATTGAAAAACAACAATTGGTAGAAAGAAAAACACGCTCAAATTTCAAAACCGAATTTTTTACTATTAATCAGGTATTGCATTTTTTTCTGCATAATCGTCACACAATTTTACTTGCCACTAGTTAGATATTTATTAACGCTACTTAATGTTCCTTTTTCAGAGCTTGACTTTGATTATTATTGCAACATTATATGAACCTAACAAACAATAGAATCAACATATGTAATATCAGTAAATAGGATTGTTATTCTGCTTCAAAACGGTCGGCACTGGTGATAATTAGTTAGAACTAATTAGATATTATATCGAAAATCAACAAAAGAACAGTTTTTTTTATTGCTGTTACACTTCATCATTAGATACGTTCTATTTATGGTATTTGACAGACACACATCGATCGAGTTCAAGAACTCCGCCTGTTTCACAAGAGTTAACTATTTCTCTTTCTAAAATACGTCTAAATATTAAAATGAATAATGTATACACGTTGTAATGTTCTTACGTGAGAAGTAGCTGATACATTAGTCGAAAATTAAAATCCATTATAAGACAAAAATTAGAAAGAAATATCCTAATTGTGAAGTAGTTTCATTTCAACCACGAGTCTTTTTGTTGTTATTTGGAGATCAATATAGTTTCAGATCCATATTCTTACTTAATAAATTACGCGTAAGAACTGCTAGTGAAAAGATTGAAAGTATCTCGCAATTGATTCCAAATTTGAAGAAATAAGAAATATAGGAGATAATAAATGGAAAAGTTCTAATACGATAAGAATTTCTTAGGACGAAGAAAAGTAAAAGAAAAAATGTGAAGAAAAAAGTAGACAAATTAAATAAAAGTTAAAATAAAGCTAAAAATAGTATTTGTTTGCTAAGTGCAAAACTATAGAGTGGGCTATCTGTGTTATGCCCACCGTGGTTATCGAGAGTCCCAGTGTTTAGTGTTATAAGCCCTCAAGCTCATCGTTGTTCCACTGTGGGACAGGATAAAACACGATAAAGTCATGAAACAGGAAAAGAAGAAACTAAGAAAAAGTCCAATTAAAGGCAATAGATTAAAGTAGTTGGGAGGTTAAACAGAGTAGAATAAAACATGATAAAAAAGTATAAGGTATTTGAATGCTCTTTAAAAAAAAATCGCTAGAGTGAACATACAGCTAGAAGAGCCTTACTGAAAATGAACTTTTAATATCCATAATTGTGAGGTATTTCTGTGATCATATTGATGATTTGAGACAATTTTTAAGTTCTCTTAGGAGCCCCAACTACAAATAGTTAAAAAAAGATGAACAAGCAATGACAATCGTTGAGAAAGAAAGTGTGTAAGCTGCTGACATACATTTTTTAACAAATGTCTTTATATACAAATGTTTTACATAATGTGCACGCGAACTTGTCGAAAACGTAAAATATATATTCACCACTTCTGGTATATTGTAGCGAAGCTTTCTAATTGAGTTTTTCTTAAAATTTGGTGTACTAAACCTGGTTGGAAGTATAGACACTACTAACAATGCTTACCAAACTTTAATATTAGAAACATTATTTTTATTGTATTTGCATTTTGTGTTTATAGCAAAACTATTAACGTTATCTGCTTTCGTTCCTAATTTTGAACTAGTGACCAGAGGAAGGTAGCACTCTACCACCCATTATCCACGCTAATAGACTGACTGTCACTCTTATAGTTTAAGATGTGGGAAATATGTTGTGGTAAGATATGTATTCGAGCCCTATCCAAAATCCAGAACTATATTGGTTTCAAATATGATTTCAGAGATAGAAATAAAATTCAGTTTGTGGTATCTTAAACATTTTCTCACTGGGAGACAGATTAGTTTGTAAAGTACATTTGTTAAGCATTTAATTACTGTAGAAATATTAAATTCAATATTGAGTTAAAATAAACAAATTAAAATATATGATTTTTTTATATCACGTTAATCGCCAATATGTTTTATTCAACTAAAAGAAAAGATCTGTATGGAAAACAGTATTACACAAAATATTAAAGATTTAAGATTTTTTTGTTAGAACAAATAATCGGGCGGAAGTTTTCACGATTCAAAAACGTATTTAATATATAGGGTACTTTATATCTCTCATCATTAAGTAAGTTCCAACATGCGATTACAGGTAGTTTTTGTTTTTTAGGATTTAGCCATAATACCAAAACACGTTCATATGGCTTACATAAAATAAAAGAAATCCACAAATTGTTTGAGATACTTTCTAAACTTCGGAAATAACCAGCGTGCGTTAAAACAATGTAACCGTATTCGAAATCTGTATAGTTCTCCATCTGTGTGATAGACCTATAACTCTTCATGGGACTCGACTTGTTTGGAACAAAATGATGTATTCAAAAACGTTCGCCATGTCTGACCAATAGTGCTCTACCGTCTGTGAAAGATTGGGGGGAAAACCGCACTGCACGAAGTATATGGTTTTTATTCTTGGCTGCTTTATTTCTTGCTTTTCCTTCTCACGGTGTGAGCTCCAGCCACTAGAAGAAACTGTATATTGCAGCAGAACGCACGACTTTGAAGGCGTTTAAAGAGGAAGGTTGCAGTAAACTGGAAATATAGCTATAAATCAAACGAGCATTTGCAGCTGCGATTCTTATGGAATATATTAAAACAAAAATCTATAACCGAGTAGCTATCTATCTGTAATTGATCTAGTTATCTAGTAACGATTCTCCATTTTCTTAGTTGATATATAATGTAAAATATTTGTTTTTAAATTGTTGACTTACGGAATATGATTCTTACATAAGAAGAAACTGTTTTTATTGACTATTATTCACTTTTGCGTAATGCCAAAATACGTCGTTTGTAATTCAAAATTATTTAGTTGTATAATTTGGAAATATGCATTTATTATTTAACTAAACCTTCTTTAGAATCTACAATTAGTCCTTCGAAGGAATTACTTAAAATGAAGAAATACTTCTGGATGACATCAGAGCCCATTCCAAGGTTGGTTATTCTGTGCTGTCAAGATAACTCTTCAAAACACCCTTATGGAAACTATCATCGTAAAAGAGAGTAATTTCTTATCAAGTTCATTGGGCGAAGTCTTATTAGACTTTAACAAGTAGGTTAATATTTTTCACATATTCTTTTGAATTTAGTCCCAGTCTAAGTTGAAGAATGGTACTAATTTCTTTTATGTAGTTCTTGTTCATTAACAGGCCTGTTAAGAATGTGGGAATGGTCCATTCCATTAGGTATTCTCCATGTATATAACATCAAACATGTGATGTATCGTTTGGTCTTTTTCATTCATTTTTCAAATACGGCCGTTTTAATTGCAGGGTGGTGCTTCCGACACATTGATTTCCACGAGTCGGATAACTAAATAGATAAACGAAGAATTCATTTTGGATATTTAGTCTTTGGATATGAAGAAACATTTCTTTGGTCATTAATCCTTTCAACATACCAACTAAGACATATGAAAGTTAATAGTTACATAACAAAGTTTTATATTGCAACAAAATATTGTTATTTAGGAGAGACGATCCACACCTTTTATTACTGAAATGACCAGGATAAACACTTTCATAATGCATACTGATATTTCAAAGTTTTTCTTCGAACAAGAGCTAACTAGTTTATAAGTACTGGATGGAAGAATAGAATTAATCAGGAATAAGGCTTAAAAACTTAAAATATAAATACTGTGAAGATTTACTATCACAGTATTTAAAAAAATTCGACATCTGATTACCATATAAAGGAAAAAAGTCTCCAGTAATTTTCAGATTCAATGATTACCTGAACAACAAACATAATATTCACTTGTGAAATTATAAATGACTGGAAACATCCTTTCCTTTGTACTTGATTTTAAATATTTATTGGGATGGGATAATTAACGGAACATTATACTTTGTTAATTGTTTGTTTGAAAAAGTGTAATTAACAGAACATTATAAACATCATCCCTCGCTGATCTTGTTGGGATAGCGTTGCTAATAGAATATTACAAACATTAGATCTTGGTAGTTTTATTGGGATGGTATAATTATTTATACCAACCGAACGAGATAATGTTCATAACATTCCGTTAATGCACCATCTAACAAAAAAAAACAAACAAGGAGTAAAGTTTATAATATAGCCTTAATTACACAGAACAACAAGATTAACAAGGACTAATGTTTCTAATACATTGTTAACACAACATTAGAACAAGATCTACGATGAACTAATATGTGTAATATACCAGTAAAGGAATATTATAAACATTATTTTACGTTCATATTCTTGGAAAGGTGTATGTAACAGAATATTATATACACCATTCGCCGTTTATTTTGTTAGGGTAGTGTAATTGACAGAATATTACTACTTAGTTGGTCTTGTTGGAAGGGCTTTGCTAATAGAATATTACAAATGTTAGTTTTAGCTGATTTTCTAGGGATGACATGTAATTAACGGAATGTTATATACATTATTCCCTGTTTATCTTGTTGGAATGGTGATTAACAGAATAATTCAATTATTGGTAACTCGTTGGCCTAGTTGAGATGGAGAGAATAACGGAATATTCTAAACATTGGTTTTCGTTGATCTTGTTGAGATGATGTAATGAACGGAAAATTGTAAACATTATTCCTCGGCGATCTTGTTATGGTGTAACTAACGGAACGTTATTCATTCTTAATCTTGGTTGTATTGTGTAAATAACGGAACTTTATGAACACCATTTTTCGTTTGTTTTGTTAGAATGGTGTAATAAACGAAATATCGTAGAACGTATTTCTCCTTTATAATGTTTGGATAGTGTAATTAACGGAGTGTTATAAACATTATTCCAAATTGATTTTGTTAGGGGGGTATTACTAAGCGAATCTTAAGATATTATTCTTCGGTCATCTTTTTGTGATATGTTACTAAACCATGCTCCCTCGTTTGTCTTCTCGAGATGGTGTGATTAATGGAATATTATGTACTTTATTCCTTGTTTTTCTTGTCGCGATGCTGTAGTGTACAGTATATTATAAACATGATTCCTCCTTTTTCTTATTTGTATTGTGAAATTAATGAAACGTTATAACCATTATTCCCATATTCTAGATATCGTTACTTGCTGATCTTACCGACAGAGAGCATTCAATGAAATATTATAAACATTATTCCTGAGCGATATTATTGGGAAGATATAACTAAAGGAAGATTATTCCTAGTTGGAATAGAAATGAATAAAAACCCTATAACCCGAACACTTTCGAAAGGTGGACCTTTTTTCTTCAGGGGCAAACTGGGAATGGTGGTGTAATCGAATGAGTGATATATATATATATAAAGGGAGTTTAATGAAGTCATGAAGTTCATCCGGTTTTCCAGGAAATGTTTAGTCTATTTCTCTATGTACTGTTGTAAGCGTCTCATTTCCGGTACAATGTAACCGATAGCGAGAGTGTATGTGAAAAGGTGTTTGTTATATTTTATTTTAGAAATGGCTAAATATATGTGTATTTAAAACTATACTTAAGTGTTTAAGTAAAATAAAGGTGACACCTGGAGACTGATTGAAGAATATATATTATGCTAATCACTTTATAAAAGAAAAAAAAACAGGTATGAAAAATTATCTTAAATAAATAGTAATTTTTTTTTGGAAATTCAGCGTTCACATCACATGAAAAAAAAAAAGCAAATAATAAAAATTATTTTTTTGACAAAGATGAAACCAATGAATGGAGATCACTGATTCCAGAATCTAAATTAATTCCGAAAGGTTGAATATTATTTATGATTTTAACTTTATACACAAGTGCCAAAATACTATAATTAGGTAGAACAGTGTTTAGATTAGCGGCTCAACAAGCTTATTTTATTTCTCTATCAGCTTTAGTTTTGAATCCTGTTTTAATGCCGATGAGAGTAACACATGGGTGTGTTGAGCAACAGGGAGATCTTTTTCGGTGATAATACAAGATTTGTGGTTGTTGAAAACGTTCTCTAAGAGTTGTTTGTGTATGTCCTACATATTGATGATTGCATTTTTTACACTGTATGAGGTAAATGGTGTTTTTTGTTTCACAACTGATTTCTTTGGATATTTTAAAGTTTCTTTGGTTGTGCTTGTCAGAAAATAAGTCAGTAGTTTCTATGAACTTGCAGGTTTGACAACGGGCTTTATTTCATGGACGACAACTATTTTTGAATGGGATATAATTTTCTTTTGTGTATTTATATTTTAGATTTCTGCTTTTTCGGAAGGAGACAACAGGAACTTCGGGAAATATTTTTATAAGACGATCGTTCAGTTGTAGGAGAAGAGATGAACATGTTTTTTTTTCAGAATTCGTGAAAGGTTTCTGAGTTTAAACTAATAGGTAATAATGAGAGGAATTTTATTTGAAAATTTAGTACTGCTCTGGTTTAGGATGTTTTTCCGCTGAGTGTTGTTCCGCCTTTTCCATTTGTCTGTCGATTTCGGTATCTTTATATCCTCTTTGTAACATGGTTTGTTTTAGATCCTGGGTGTGTTTTCTGTAGTCTGTTTCATCAGAGCATATTTTCTTTATTCTAAGAGCTTGACTCTAGGTAATGTTACGTTTAGAGTGAGCAGGGTGACAGCTTTTACAGCGAAGATATTGTGGTTTGTCTGTAGGTTTTTTGTACAAGTTGGTGTGTAAAATTCCGTCTTTTATAAAAACAGTGACGTCAAGAAAGTTAATTTGGGTTGGCGAGTAATCACAGGTAAACTTGATTGTTTTGTGAAAGGAGTTTGCATATGAGATAAATTCTTTAAGTGATTCAAGACCGTCTGTCCAAATGAAAATATGTCGTCTATGTAACATTTCCATGTATGAGGTTTTACAGGTCTTAGTTGTAAAAGCTGATTTTCAATATGATCCATAAAAATGTTGGCATAATT
>NW_013666400.1:269287-284252 GCF_000517525.1 Limulus polyphemus
TAATCACAGGTAAACTTGATTGTTTTGTGAAAGGAGTTTGCATATGAGATAAATTCTTTAAGTGATTCAAGACTGGCTATCCAAATGAAAATATGTCGTCTATGTAACATTTCCATGTATGAGGTTTTACAGGTCTTAGTTGTAAAAGCTGATTTTCAATATGATCCATAAAAATGTTGGCATAATTGGGAGCCATTTTGGTACCCATGCAATACTGTGAACCAGAATGCGATGTTCGTTATTGAATTCGAATTTATTCAGAGTTATAACCAGGCAGGCAAAATCAGTTACTGTTTGACATTCTGATTGGTTAGATAGGTTTAATGTGGACTTTAGAGTTTCTAGTCCTTCATCATGTGGAATATTAGTGTAGAGGGAAGAAACATCCATCGTGCAACGAAGACTGTCAGGTGATAACTGTGTGTTAGGTATTAATATATTCTATAATGTTAAGAAAGTGAATAGTATCTTTTATGTAAGAGGGATAGTGTAGTTATCGGAGTATCATAAGCATTATTCCTTGTTTATCTTATGTGGATGGCGCTATAAACAAAACATTATAAACATTATTCCTAATTTATATTGTTGGTATGGTGTAAATAATGGAATATCATAAAGATTATTTCTTATTTATCTTGTAAGGAAGTTGTAAATGACGGAATATCATGAATATTAGTGAATCGTTGATCTTGTTGGGATGGACTGATTAACAAACGATTATAAACATTAGTTGACGCTGGTTTTATAGGATGGAATGATTATCGGAATATCATAAACACTGCATCTCTCTCAGCTTGTTAGGATTGTGTAAATAA
The DNA here is from genome assembly GCF_000517525.1 of Limulus polyphemus. Taxonomy (NCBI): domain Eukaryota; kingdom Metazoa; phylum Arthropoda; class Merostomata; order Xiphosura; family Limulidae; genus Limulus; species Limulus polyphemus. The sequence continues at coordinate 270,103 of NW_013666400.1, forward strand.
CAAAACCTATGAGCATTCATCCTTGTTTATCTTGTTGGGTTAGAGCGATTTAGAGAATATTATAAAATGTATTCTTTGTTGATTTTTCTGTAACAATATGTTAATGAAATATCATAATACCGTCCATAATTTTTTATAATTTATTGCATAAGTTGCCGAATTGAATCCTCAATATCGTCTCTTGTTTATTTTATTGGCATGACGTGTTTAACAGAATATTATAATCATTATACCTTGTTTGTCTTTTTGGGGTGGTGTAATTTAAGGGATATTCTAAACAGTATTTCTTGACGATCTTGATCGGAAGGTTAATTAATGGAATATTATAGCAATTAGTTCTTGCTGATTTTGTTGATATGGTGGAATAAATGAAATATTATAAATATTATTTCATCGTTGACCTTGTTGGGATGAAGTGATTAACAGAATATTATAAATGTTAGTTCTCGCTGATCTTGTTGGAATGGTGTAGTTAACGGAATAGTATAAATAGTAGTCCTCACTGATCTTGGGATGGTATAATTAATGTAATATTATGCACAGTAGTCCTCGCTGATCTTGGGATGGTATAATTAATGGAATATTATGCACAGTAGTCCTCGCTGATCTTGTTGGGATGGTATAATTAATGGAATATTATGCACAGTAGTCCTCGCTGATCTTGGGATGGTATAATTAATGGAATATTATGCACAGTAGTCCTCGCTGATCTTGTTGAGATGGTTTAATTAAATATTACAAATATTAATATTATAAGTATTACAAGGAAAGTAAACATGGTTTTCGCGCTTTACATATATTTTCTTTCGACTTATTTATTTTTAATGAGCACCGTACGTCATCGCCACGTGACCCGCATGTGAAATGAAAGTGATCAGGGTTAGTTAGTAACGTATTTGTACTGTTTTTGCTTTTCGCAGTTGTTTGTTGGATTCTTGCCAAATTAAAAAAAAATCTCATTATCAGCATAAAAAGCACTCTCATAGAACAGAACACAGTTCAGGAAACCATTTTTTATGTTGCTCCTTGTGAGCAAACGCTGGACAATCAATTGGTTTGTAATTCAATGTTGAACATTCTTTTTTAGGTGTAGTGCCGATACAGGTAGGTAACTCTCCCATTTATGATATATTTTAGAAATTTGAAAGATATTTAATATATATGAAGTTTTTCTTTCCAATTCTAATAATAAAAGTTTTTCAATTGATATTTTGAAAATCATCCAGAACTCTTAGGAAACTAGATATGTATTAATAATAAGAATTCTTTACTTTATGCTGTAACTTTAATTTAAATAATAATAATACTAATAATAAAAAGTGTAAAAAAATAAATAAAATGTACAAAACGTTAGTTTAATGATTGAAATTTGTGTTCGCTTTTCTATAGTGTAGAAAATATAAAAAATTATGTTTTATCTTTGTTTATGTGTTTTTGTTTATGGCAGAGGTACTAAGGTTATATGCTGCCATCTTTTATTTTGAACTGCCGACCAGAGGTAAGGAAACCGATCGGCAACATCCATTGCCAAATCTTTGGCTACTCTTGACCGTTCCATCATAACACCCTCACAGCGGAAAGGGCGAACCTTTTTGGTGCAGGGTTTCTATCACTCGACCTGCTGGTTGTGAGTCTAGCATCCTATCCACCAGGTCATGCCATGCCTTTATGTTATCTATTAGTAAAATAATCATACGGTTGCGAGTATTTCAATTTGTGACTGGTTTAGAAAATTCTTGTTGTATATAACAAGAAGACCATGAGAAACACAAATCCGTGGTCATTGGAAATAGTAACCAGAGGGCACTATCTCCTCATTGTGCTGTCAGATGATCCATTTGGTTTGGGCTATGAGGCTACCTAAAGTCATTTGTGAATTGTGGAGAACTTACAACATTAACAGAATTAGCAGATGCTACCCGACAACATGTAGCTACATTGATTATTGAACATCTTCGTTCAACTGTCTATTACATAATCCTGAACGTGCAGCCTATTGCTGATATGAGTAATCACTACAATGAGCAGAAAGCACCCTGTGTCGATCATTTCGTTGACCACATATTTCTATTTTTCATGGTCTCCTTGCTTTATCCACCAAGATTTATTACTACATGGTGAATGGTATTCATTGTATTTTGATGTTCAAACATAGCAAGATGTTTTTATAACAATTCTATATATCCACTACTAGCCTGTGACATTCTCTTGTGCACTTTCTTCATAAGTTGAGTTTTCCGACTCATATAACAGACTATTTAGAAAATTCAATATTTTGACATTCAAAATCTATAAACTGCATTATATCTTAAACTCTTTATGAAACCCGGAAATGCTAGAGTTATTCAGTTTCCATATCTTTGGATTTATGAACTCACTAGAGAAAGATATAAAGAAACAGACCTTGTGTAGTTCAGCATCAAGCTTGTGGGATTATAACGCTAAAGCTCAACGTTCGATCTCCGCAGTTAGAATATCACAGATAATTAAATTGAAATAGTAAACAATATTTATGACGAAACTCTTTTTAACAGGAATCACTTTATAATACCCTTTTAAAGTGCTTTTCATTTCTCCGTCCAGTCAATCTTTCTTCTATAAGATCATAATTGTTGTAGTATGTTATACATTTTATTTAAATGTAGAGCTATAGATTCATTAGATTTAAAACAAACAATTGATTAGGGACTGTCAGTAATAATTCAAATAACTTTGAATTTTTGCCCGTTTTCTGTGTGTGTGTGTTCTATTTATATTGAAGTGTAACATTAAGAGATTGGAAGGGAGAGCTGGAAAATACATTTTAAGCTTTTATTAGTACTATTCTCTGCTACTCCTTGTAGTGTGTGTGTATACATACTTACATACCATTCTACCAAATGTGTTTGGACACAAACCCTTATAAGGCGGTTGTTTTTTTTCGCCACAGCGGGACTATTTTGAAAGGAAATATGCCCATCTTTAACATTATTCATAACGCAGATTCTGTTACCAACATTTTAAAGTAACTGTTGGTAAATTTATAGAACATACTGCTACTCCTTTTCTACGATGTTAATCAAAGTTGCTTTGAAAAATTTAACAATGTGGTAATTTGAACTTTTAAAAAATGTCCTACTAAGAGTTTACTAAGAGTTACGGTTGATAAAGATCTTGCTTAGTGTTGAGTTCGGATCTAAGTTGTGTAAATAAATTTATTTATTTATTTCCACAACTCAGATTCGAGCTCACAGTTTTTCTTTGTGGTAGTTTTTAATTTTATCATTTCCTCTTTCCTCGACTTGAATTTGAGACTTCTCATACAGCAGATGATGACTCTACCAATGAAACTACAACAGTATAGAAGCCGAAACGTCGTCTCCTTTTATTTCAACTGGCAGTTGCATTCCATTAAAGTACACAAACCTAGTACGTCTAATCTGTCTAAAGTTCCACTGGAACAATATCACATTCTTCCCTTCTCACAAACAACACCTGTCTTCGGGCCTGATCTGTGTCACCGAACGACTACATGTTAAGCATGATCAAGCAAATAGTAAAATTAAAATATTACCATGAGTGAGCATTTCGGGATGAACTTGAATGTAAAAATCGGAACCTAGTTGTCTCATGTTATCCACGAAGCAAGTGCAGACTTTACAACAGACATGAAACCTTCCGGCATATTGTGAAGTCGATTCCACACTCGGTCCAAGACATTATTGCAGTAAAAGCTAGGTGAGGACAAAACAAAAGTGACAAGATGAAGTATATATATGTGTGTGTGTGTGTGTGTGTCTGTATATATATATATATATATATATGTATGTATGTATGTGTATTTTAAACTTAATAATTTTTGTACTTTGTGCTTACACAACAGTGAGATTGAATGCTACTCAACGTGACAATTAAACACAATTAAGCTGATTGGACAAACAGCTGCTTAAGTGACTGAATGACAATGCTTACCAAAAAATATCATGTCAGATAACTCTCACACAATCTTTCAGAACGTTAAATTTGTAATCTTCCCTGGTTAGTTAGATCAGTTGTTCTCTGGAAAATAACACCAGAAAACTTCGTTTGCTGAATTAGAATAGAAAATGAGGCATATAATCAGAAATAAGATACTGGTGAGATACGATATATCTTGTACAGTTTCCTTTAAGCTAAAGATATTAAAAATTCATACACCAATTATTAGTAGTTTTGAGCAACAGATTTTGAAATATGTATAAAAAATATTATTCACGCAACGTATATTTTAATGAAAACTTCAAAGAAACATATTATCTTCAATTAAATCGTTCGAAGGATCTTATAACTCTGTAAAGTTCCCATATTGGTTCTTTCGAGGTTCGATTGCGTCTTATTATCAGACCTATTTATAATTTCTTGAAGGTAAATTAGTTCTAACACACATTGATTCAAGTATATAGGGAATTTGTACATTTTATTTCTGTTTTAAAAATATTATTTAAAATTTATAAAATTTAATCAGTGAAAAAATAAGGTAGCAATATTTAATGCCATTTATATGATAATGCATTGAGGGATGAGAAACATTTAGGCAAAATCTATTTAAAAACAATATACTGATAAAATTACGCATTTTATTTATTGAGGGCAAAATATTTTAGTTCCAATTTGAAAAATTAACGCTGCTAACAAAAATATTAATTATAAATAAACATTTATTTTCACAGTTAAGCATAAATGAATGAAGTACTATCTACATAATGTGACTGTGTAATTAAGCATACACAAGTGAAGTACTATCTACATAATGTGACTGTGTAATTATGCATAAATGAATGAAGTACTATCTACATATTGTGACTGTGTAATTAAGCATACACGAGTGAAGTACTATCTACATAATGTAACTGTGTAATTAAGCATAAATGAGTGAAGTACTATCTACATAATGTGACTGTGTAATTATGCATACATGAGTGAAGTTTTTGTTTGTTTGTTTGTAATTAAGCACAAAGCTACACAAAGGGCTATCTGTGCTCTGCCCACCACGGGTATCGAAACCCGGATTCTAGCGTTGTAAGTCCGCAGACATACCGCTGTGCTACTGGGGGGCATGAGTGAAGTACTATCTACATAATGTGACTGTGTAATTATGCATACATGAGTGAAGTACTATCTACATAATGTGACTGTGTAATTATGCATACATGAGTGAAGTACTATCTACATAATGTGACTGTGTAATTATGCATACATGAGTGAAGTACTATCTACATAATGTGACTGTGTAATTAAGAATACACGAGTGAAGTACTATCTATATATTATACTGTGTAATTATGCATACAGGAGTGAAGTACTATCTACATAATGTGACTGTGTAATTAAGCATACATTAGTGAAGTACTATCTACATAATGTGACTGTATAATTGCTCTAAATCCCAACAAAATTATTATAGATAAAAAAAAACAATTCTTATTCATTGCAATTCTATGCTACCATGCGATATCAATGAAAATGATTTATCTTAAAGGTTTTAATTTACATAACTTGAAAAGTAAGACCTGTTTAACAAAGAAAGTTAATAATAGTGAAGTCAATCCTGTTAACAGCGTTACACAGTTATTTTGAAAATAGGTTTATTAAACGTAGTATTTAGATCTGTTGAAAAATGTATAAAAGTTATTCACAAGGATATTTGTTGTAGTCTTTTAAAGTCAAATCAGTATTTAAATATTTTAACGTGATACATAACAAATTAATGGAATTGTTCTGACGCTATAAGAAATTGATGAAATGACAGGGAACAAGATGTCTTGGCTCAGAAAGAGAAAAATAAAGTTTAGTCAGTTAATTTAGAAAATAAAAATAAAAAAGGGGGAAAGATTGGAAAAGAATTAAATGCTAAATACGATACTTTCGTAAGACTCTATTGATTTAAGAAAAGTGTAGCAAATAAAGAGTTGATAGGTAGCAAATTTCATTCCGTTACATTGTCTAGAATTTGTAGTTATTTCTTTATTATATAGGAAAAAATACTTTAAGAAATAGAGCAAGATATTTATTTTATTCTTTCGTGTAGTTGAATGAATAAGACGTTATTGAACTGTTTTTGCGAAAAACATAGAGTTCATATATAAACTTCTATGTATTATCGAACTTAAAAACTTAACTTAATTTCAACAGTGTTTTGCGCAAATTACATTCGATTTTTTTAAATTGAATCCTTAATTGCTTTAAGTACATTGCCTTTTGTTAATCAAAATCAGTTTAAATAGGTTTTAGTTTTCTTAGTTACAAAATACTTTACAGTGTTCGTCTTTTAGTACATTCTGCATTTACAAGTAAGTGATTTTAAAAATCACATTTAAACAACAAATCATACTCTAACGAAATGTAACTCACTTTTTCTTACTACAATTTGTCTCAGAGCAAACATGGTATTTAAAAAAATGCTCTTCAACCTGCAAGTTAAAGTGTAGAAAATAAATAAAATGTATCATAAGATATACATCGAGATTTAGGCAGCAAACATCGAACTATTTAGATCCTTAAAGTTCACCTCAAATTTAATATTCAAACTATGACTCAAGATTCAGAGAAGGCAGCTCAAACTAAACATCAAGATGTAGAACGTACACCTTCCTTTTCAATATTGAATAATGATGACGAATTTATATTTAAGACCATAATGTAGTACCAGAAACAGACATTTATCGTGCTGTTGTTTTTATTTGCTGATTATAGTGCAAATCTACCCAAGCAAGATTTGTGCTAGCTGTCCCTAATTTTCAGGTAATAGACTAGAGTGAAAGCAGCTAGTCAACACCACCCAGGGCCCGCTCGTGAGGCCCGGCATGGCCGGGTAGTTAGAGCGCTCGACTCGCAATCTGCGGATCGCGGGTTCGAATCCCGGTCCCCCAAACATGCTCGCCCTTTCAGCCATGGGGCGTTATAATGTGATGGTCAATCCCACTATTCGTTGGTAAAAGAGTAGTCCAAGAGTTGGCGGTGGGTGGTGATGACTAGTTGCCTTCCTTCTAGTCTTACACTGCTAAAATAGGGACGACTAGCGCAGATAGCCCTCGTGTAACTTTGCGCGAAATTCAAAACAAACCAAACCAAGCCTGCTCGTGTGCTATTCTAATCGAATAGTTGGGTTTGACCGCCACTCTTATAATGCACCTACAACCCCAAAATGCGGAATCAGATTTTTTGGGGGGCAGTAATAGGATGCAAACCGCGGAACTTCGGATCCATAGTTCAGTACGTTAACCAATGGGCTGCGCTCGGCTAATTTGTCGTGAATATACCTAAATATTTAAAAGTAGGTAATGAATATGTGTAGAGGAATTCTTCTTCAGAACCATGAATGTTATGTTACTTTCTTTGTCGAAAAGATGTTGTTTCTAGAACGACAAGATGGCGACATATGGTGCATCTTTCACTAGAAAAGCTAAAGAGAAGTCAACAAGACTTTCCGTGTTCACTAGGAACTCTTCGAATTCTTTACCTTAGGCAACAGCTGTTTCTATCTTACCATCTATCTAGATACAGATTGCTAACTCTAGTGTCCCTTCTCCTAAGTAAGACTAGCTCTGCCAGCAACGTTTAGGCAGCACGAGCAAAGTCAAAACATTTCTAAGCGTTGTAAACTTAATCGTGCCTTATTGTATTTTTTTCTTTCGTGATTCTATTTCAACTGTTTTATCTAAAACAAATGTAGTAGTTTAATTTGACGTCGAATCAGTTTCGATGTGGGTCAAAAATTTCCGCTAAATCTCATTAAACTTCCTGAGAAGTTTTGAGTTTGCAGAAAAAATCATTTTTACGAATGACAATCAAAATGTATATAACTTATTACAGTTCTTTTGAAATTCTAATGATAATTTTGTATAGTGCAGCAGAGGTTTTCACTTTTACTTTAAACAAAAGAGAAAAATAAAGCCCTAGGCATTTATTTATACTTAGTATATTGACAAAGCTTTTCACATAACAATGCTTCAGCAGTCTGGAATACGTTTCGATATAAACTTTAAAAGTATTACAGAATATCTGTAGCTTCATCACTCATTACATATCATAATCAATCAGTACGTACCAAAAGGTAGCTTCAGTAATACCAAAACACGCAGGATCAACACACAAAAAGGTAGCTTCAGTAATACCAAAACATGCAGGATCAACACACAAAAAGGTAGCTTCAGTAATATCAAAACATGCAGGATCAACACACAAAAAAGTAGCTTCAGTAATACCAAAACATGCAGGATCAACACACAAAAAGGCAGCTTCAGTAATATCAAAACATGCAGGATCAACACACAAAAAAGTAGCTTCAGTAATACCAAAACACGCAGGATCAACACACAAAAAGGTAGCTTCAGTAATACCAAAACACGCAAGATCAACACACAAAAAGGTAGCTTCAGTAATATCAAAACATGCAGGATCAACACACAAAAAGGTAGCTTCAGTAATATCAAAACATGCAGGATCAACACACAAAAAAGTAGCTTCAGTAATATCAAAACATGCAGGATCAACACACAAAAAGGTAGCTTCATTAATGTAATCCAGTAACCTGAACTCTTTCGAAAAGTTTAAGAACTTTCCTTTATAAGAGTAAATGGAAACTTTAAATGTCGAGTCCAAAGATGTGCAAAATTACCAAGAAATCAACAATTTAAACACTTATTTTCCTATTTTTATGTTGTATATATTTACGTACTCACTATACTGAGAAAACATGCAAGATTACACTAACTGCAAGAAACCCGAAAATCCGAGCATTATAATAAAGTATACTTTCTTTTGTTCTATCTATTGATGGTTGAAAGATATAACAGGACGTTTAAATAATATATTCTTTAACATGGAAATAAAAAATAACAGCACAACTTGTATTTAGTATGAGGCTGTTTCTACTACAGAAAATGTAAATAATGTTTTAAGTAGAATTACCGACTAACAACTAATTAACTAATATTACCATACCAAAAGCACTCCACCATAAAACATTAAAAATGTTTCGTCCAGTCTTTTAATTACCTTAACTTGGTTCACAAGTTAAACATGAATATACTTAAAATTCAAACAAGACGATATGCACAAATAAAATATCAAGTTTAAATTAGAATTGTTTTTGAAGTCATTATCAAAAATTCCAAACATAAAAAGAGGTAAAAACAAATCAAAACTAATATTTAAGAGGGCCAACGTTTGGGATTTAAAATAATTCAATTTTATTACCTAATATCAGAACAAATAATTACACCCTAACAGTTAGAATACTGTTTAAAAACACACAACCAAGAATTATGTGACGTTTACAACTCTAATATCCACTTGCGATACAATAAAGACTCGTCTACATGAAAATATAAACTGATAAGATGGAAATCCTGCAGAAACTGACTTAGGGTGTTTCTAAATTACTTCCAAAAATATTGTGAATTGTAGTCATGAACATCGTTTATTTCTTGTCAATTATATTAATATACCCGTCTAAAAAACAACGACATATAACTTTACTTCATAAGCGCAATAATGTTCAATTCTTTGATGTAATAAGTGAAAGAACATCTTTAGAATGAATTTTGTCTTGTAAAAAAGTAAAAACATTAAAAATCTAGTACTGTAAGCTCTCAGGTACATAACAATGTCCGAATCAAATTGATGACGGAAAGATGAATAAATAACCAGGTTAATTAGTAGAGAGATTATGTATAGCCTGTCTTTAAAACTTAGAAAAACGTCAAATAAAGATAATGTCTTTGCTTAACAAGCAATCTCTGATTCAACGGAAAAAAATATGACTATTTTAGTAGGTGGTGGGGTATTTCATCAGATCCACAAATCCAGAAGCGTAATAGTGAAGTGTGTGGCTGTGTAGGACATGATCCTTGATTCATTTTTCTCGTGCCGTTTTCTTTGGTCTGCGTAGTCGTTAAGGTGCCTCTATCCTACCAAAGTGGACCACCCGCACGCAATGGTCATAATATTTTGCCATTATTTTAGTATTCGTTTCTCCTCTTATCCTTGCATATATTCTCGCGCTTCACTTAGAAAAAGTCTTCGTTTTCTCCACTTTTTACCTAATCTTGAATCGTTCTTCTCCTTCTACTCACATCCCCATTTTAGGGAAGTCGTGGGATACACCCGCAAGTTTACTGCTCCTGTACGCAGACGTCCTTATCTTTGAGCAATTGACAGCACCTCCTTCTCCGAAGCTTTTCTGATTTCTCTTACGGTTATATTTTTGAGCAACTGGTGTGCCATCGCGATCGCATCTAGACCTATTACACTTATAATACTTCAGACATTTTATACTTTACATTTGCAGGTTAGCTTTGAATTCGATCTCGTTTCCATCACGACAAGAACAAACACTCAGAGATATTAGTTCGTTGTCTCAGCAGTTCCTCACAGGTTTCACAAAAAGTTCGGGAACGGCGAATGTTTCACAAATAATGTACTACACCAATGTGATGACCATTGTCTGAATCAGGGTAAAAAAATCACCCAGATCTGCTGACAGAAGACAGTCATAACTTCTATGAATAACCATAACGTTAGACAGGTCTTTTTCATGGTTGATAATCAACTTAATCATTCTATTATGAATTACAATGTAGACTTGTGTAAAAATACTAAAGTGGTAATGACACCTCGAGAACTCAAAAAAAAAAGTTGATTCAACGCAGACAGCTCATGATTCCCTGGAAACCTGCTCTAAGTCCCCTTGGGGGTCACGACCCACCGTTTCAGAAACACTGATCTAGCTGATGAGTTCTCGTTTTTATAGAAACTTCCTTTTAATGGTGACTTGAAGCAGGGAAAAGGTAAACCTTAAATGCTGTTTATACATACTTTTGGGCTTGAACTTTTTAACGGGTTGTAATAGGACAATGTGTTGTCTTACATCAAGTTTTATCATATTTCTTATGATTAAACTAAAATATTATGTGGTGTAAAACATCAGCTTGTTAACCTATTGAATAATGTATCTCGTTGCTAAGAAAACCGCTAAGAACGTGCATACTGTAAGTAACAATATATTCAATAGTTTCATACATTTTTTAGTATGAAATATAACTTATAAGGTAAGCTTTGTGAAAGTAGTCATGATTCATTACCACTGGTTCAACATCTCTGACACAATGTAACTTGAAACTTATGGTGTGAATCCCTTTTACTAACGAAGCGTGATTATAATAAATTATACTTGAAGTAAGAGAATATTATTAGGCTTATTATTATTAATGAAAATGTAAAAGTTAGCACTATTAAACAAATTTGTTGAAGATTTTTTTTTGGAGAAAAATTAATGTCGTTACAAAGAGTTTGTTGCCTTATTGAAAATGGTTGAAATATTAACATTTTTGTTTTGAGTTTACTTGCTAAGTATGTGTATTAATTTATTACAACTTACAGTTTAACAGTAAGAAGGAATAGTTTAAAACAGGTACGGCGTTTCGATTTTGTTGAATGTTGGTTTAAATACTAAAACCTCCTTTAGCGTTAAAACTTGTGTACTTGGGAATGATCGCACAAGTGGTCGAAAAGTCGTACCCTGCCTTTCTTTAAAAGCTGTAATGTAATAAAGTAATAAATATCAACATTGTTAAAAATGATTTGATGAAATATTAGTTATGATTCATACTTGTCATAAGACATGAGTATTAGGCCTATTACATTTTTAAACTCTACATTATTAATCATTGTAGACATTCTTCACCAGCTTGTGAAATTGTTATTGTTGTATCAAATGGTTTATATAAATAATGTTACGACCGTAGCTGTGTTTGTTGTATCCCAGTCGGCCTGAAGAACTCTTGAAATGAGCGAAACACGTCGTTGGCAATGGATATGATAAATATAGTGTGTTTGGAATGCTGTTATTATACACTCCGTTAATTGTTGAAAATTCCTAAGGGATTAGATTAACAATGTAGTGTTAAAAATGTAATAAGCCTAACGCTAATGTCTTATGACAAGTATAATTGTAATCATTCTTCGTCGGCATACACGCCATAATGTTAATTATAATTGAATACTTGTTTGTTTTGTTTGTTTGTTTTTAATTATGCACAAAGCTACACAAGGTCTATCTGTGCTCTGCCCACCACAGGTATCGAAACCCGGTTTCTAGCGTTGTAAGTCCGCAGACATACCGCTGTGCCACTGGGGGGCAATTGAAAACTTACTGAGGCTAGAAAGTATATGTCCAGGTACTCTTAAAAATAAGTTCGTAATGTTGCAAAGGATTTTCATAAAATATTTGTTGAGAAGTTCGAAATATCTGGGAAGTTAACAGAGATGTTGTCACAAAGTCTCGTTTGAGATATAATATACTAACAGATAATAATTTTAGATTTGCTCTACAAGAATTGTTGAAATATTGTTTACTTAGGCTTTTAGATCTAGACTATGTGATTGTGAGTTTAGCGATAATGAGCGTATAGTGGCAATGTTTAAAGTGAAATTATGAAAGATAGTGTTTTATAATACAGAGCAGAGAATAATAATCCATTTTGTCAATTGTGTTCTAAGCTAATTGAACCAGCTTTTGTGGACTTTGACGAAATAGAGACAATTATTTAATTCATTTTCTATCTTCACTTCTGCAGTTTGGTCCCAATAGATATTTCTTAAAATTCTCAAGTCTTTACCATCAATGTCCAATTCTTCCAGCATTTTCATTGACTTTACATGGTTGACTTCATCAAAAGCTTTGCTATAATCAATCAAATACAAGAAAAGTTCCTTCTTCGTTTCCATTGCTCTCTCAGAAAGCATTCGTACAATGAAGATAACATTTCATGTACCACGACCTTCATTAAAACCACATTAAACTTTTGCAATCTTTTGCAACGATTATTGTCACAGAACCTATGTAACATTGATGATTTTTTCCATCATCATCAATAAGTGGGATGACTAATTCTATACAAAAATGCTAGTTTTCTGTAACTAATTATAATTTGACAATCCTTTGTTGGTATTATTATTTTTTACTTCATTTCAGTACCTTTGCATATTTAATGCTAGTGCTAACTTTTCAATCCCTAAGTAAACAATATTTCAACAATTCTTGTAGAGCAAATCTAAAATTATTATCTGTTAGTATATTATATCTCAAATGAGACTTTGTGACAACGTCTCTGTTAACTTCCCAGATATTTCGAACTTCTCAACAAATATTTTATGAAAATCCTTTGCAACATTACGAACTTATTTTTAAGAGTACCTGGACATATACTTTCTAGCCTCAGTAAGTTTTCAATTGCCCCCCAGTGGCACAGCGGTATGTCTGCGGACTTACAACGCTAGAAACCGGGTTTCGATACCCGTGGTGAGCAGAGCACAGATAGCCCTTGTGTAGCTCTGTGCATAGTTAAAAACAAACAAACAATCTAGATCTAAAAAATAATCTTTTGACGCGTATTTACAACCCGACATAAGTCCAGAATATACCACGCAATACTTGAGTAATTTTCAAATGGGTTTAAGATTTGTACAATTCTCAGCTTCTTCCTTGTGCGAAAATAAAACCCTACAAAAATGCTTAAATGCTCAAACCCACAATCACTTTATACTTCTATTTCCGTCACATAACGAAGATGCTTGTGCTGAAACCCACGTGTAGCTGTTAGATATACACCATTGTTTCAAGTTAAGTTTAATGTGAGTGTTATGATTTAGATAGTTTATATAGTGCGGGTGTCATATTTAGTTATTTGTATAAACGTGTGTTTATAGCAAGTTTGTTTATGTAATTGTTTACGAATCACACATTGTGTAGCGTGTACGTTCAATTGCTATGAGTTAGAGATTATTATATTCTTGCGTCATGTTACTAGAACTTTCTGAATTTTTCTTGTTGTTTTCATTTAGCATTATTGCATCAAAATATCTTTATACGAGTTCGCGAGACTACACAGTATACGATATATAAGCTAGATCTTCGACACATCTTACTGAACAGAATGAAACGTGAAACTGCAGCGATATACGAATGTTTTTTGCCAGCAAAAGAAAATAATTGGTACATGACGACCAAGGTATAGTACTACAGAACTTTGTTTGGTACATGACGACCAAGGTACAGTACTACATAGCTTTGTTGGTACATGACGACCAAGGTACAGTACTACATAGCTTTGTTGGTACATGATGACCAA